>NC_057797.1:199610844-199910844 GCF_018294505.1 Triticum aestivum
ATGGAACCCACGAGGCAGGTCGTGCGCCACACTGCGGCCATTGGTGCCTCAGGATCACCTGCTGTGCTAGCTGATATGATGACCTATCTGGGTTATCGCTGGCACCCTGAGTACACCGTCTACGAGGAGTACCAGGACTTTAACCAGGAGCAGTACCGTGCCATCGTCCACCTCTACTCTCGGGAGTATGAGTCCACTACCGTGCTGCACACCGCTCATGGTGTTGGAGTGACCATCGAGATGGCAGTCCACGATGCGGCTCATGCTGCTCTGACACGTCTTCGTGGAGAGTATCAGGCATTGGACACTTCCCCTTTCAGGCACATTCCTATCGCATCTGACGTTGGTGCGGAGGGATACTACACTGCCGCCTACTCCACCGTCACCCGAGAGCCGTTCCACCATCAGCGCCTGGTTCTGCATGCTGATGGGCTGGACCGAGCTAACAGAGCTCTTCGCCACGAGTTGTACACCACTCGTCAGCACCTTTATAGGGCTCTGACGCGGTTGCACCCCTTTGTCCGGTCTGGACAGCTGCCGCGTTCTGCGATCTACCCAGCCAGGACCGTGATGCCCCACGGTGTCGGATGGCCAGAGGTGGGAGGCTACTCTCCCACACTTGGTCCTCTTCTGCCACCTGAGCGTTGGGTTCTACACCAGAGTATCCGCGGCCCCCAGGCCACTGACGTGGAGGACTATCCGTTGCCTCACTACCAGCTGTCAGGTTACAGCTACCTTCACAGTACCTCCTGGGACTGATGTAGTCTTGTTCATTAGTCTTAGATGCACTCGCGAGCCTGCGTGCCGCCTATGATGACTTAATCTATGTACTGAACTCTGTGTACTGAACTCTATGTCCGACCCCTTTTGTAAGTTATGCCGACTATCTATGTGGTATCTGTCGTGCTCCTTTCATTTTGCATGTTTCATCATGAATGACTCTTGTCTATGCAAATTCTCAATACTGAACTACCCCTGTTATATATTAGCAGGATGGTTAGACCAGCTGGTCGTGGTCGTGGTGGCAACTTCCCACCACCGCCTGAGTACATGGCTAGTATGATCCAACAGCTTGAGATGAATCGCCAGTTCATGGAAAACATGATGGCTCAGTTTCCTCGCCCCAATATGAACCAGCATCCAAACACAACAACTCTGCAGGATTTCATACGCCTCAACCCAAGTGTGTACCGCAGCTCAACCCAGCCGCTGGATGCTGATGACTGGCTCCGTGACATCACCTATGAGATGGAGTCTGCTGATGTAGCCCCTGCCAGCTATGTCACTTTTGCTTCCTTCTTCCTGAAGGGACCCGCAGCTCAATGGTGGGACAGCCATAGGCGTACTCTGCCAGTTGGGACAATCATCTCCTGGCCAGACTTTCAGGCTGCCTTCCGTGCCCGCTTCATTCCTCAGGGAATCATGGACAGGAAGAAGCGTGAGTTTCGCAACCTCACCCAAGGCAACAAGACTATTGAAGCTTATCAGCGGGAGTTTCTGGACTTATCCCACTATGCTGAAGAAGACATTGCAACTGATGCTCGCAGACAGGAGAAGTTCCGTGAAGGCCTTCAAGCTGACATCAAGCTCACACTTCTAGTGCATGACTTTGCCGATTTCGCCACCTTGGTGAACAAGGCCATCAATGTCGAGACTGGTCTGCAAGAACACCAGAGCTCTCAAAGGCGCAACCGTGACACGGGCTCATCTTCGGGCCCGCCCTCGCAGAAGCGTAAGATATGGATCCCGAACAGCATGTACCGTCCAACTGCACCTGCCCCAAGGCCGTCTTTTGCTGCACCTCGTCTGCCGACTGCTCCAACTAGGCAGCCGAGGCTTCCAGCTCCACCACCCCAAGCTCCTGTTCCTACCCCCGAGAATGGGTTGTGCTTCAGGTGCGGACAACCAGGGCACCGTGCTAGGGAATGCAACCAGAGACAGAATCAACTGGCCCTTCCAGCAACTGGCCGTGGGAACAACCAGGCCCGCAACAACATTGCCAAGTCTTATGGCCGTGTTCATGCCAACCACATTGATCTGAATGAAGCTCAAGACCAGCCTGCTACTGTGATGGGTACACTCCTCGTAAATTCAGTACCAGCATCCGTTTTATTTGATACAGGTGCATCGCATTCATTCATGTCAGAAGATTTTGCATACAAGCACGATGTTAAATTTGAGCAGATGAACACTTCGGTAGTGGTAAAAACCCCCGCGGGACAATGTCAGACCTCCATGGTTGGCATTGACGTCCCCGTGGAAATCGAAGGGTTGGAGTTTCGTGCCTCGCCCATTATACTGAAGTCGTCTAACATTGACCTCATTCTGGGAATGGATTGGTTAAAGGCGCATACTGCTTCTATCGTTTGCGCCACTAAGACCGTCCATCTGCTACACCCTTCTGATGAAATAATTAGCTACGATGCTCATCTGGTTCGGAATGCCGAGGCCAGACTTTATGCCTTAAACGCATTGAACGCTGCACCACTTGAGGGCATTGAAAACATTCCCGTCGTGCGTGAATTCCTAGACGTCTTTCCTGAAGAACTCCCAGGGATTCCCCCCGCTAGAGCTGTCGAATTCGTCATCGACTTGAAACCAGGCACCACTCCTATAGCCAAGCGACCCTACAAGATGCCGCCGCATGAACTCCTTGAGCTTAAGGAGGAAATCGATAATTCTCTTCGAAGTGGTTTCATTCGCCCAAGTTGCTCTCCTTGGGGAGCACCTTCTCTCTTTGTCAAGAAGAAAGATGGGACAAACCGGTTGGTCCAAGACTACCGTCCTATAAACCAAGCTACCATTCAGAATAAGTATCCTCTTCCTCGGATCAATGATCTGTATGATCAATTGGCTGGATCATCAGTGTTCTCTAAACTCGACTTGAGGTTGGGTTACCATCAGATCCGTGTTCGTGAGGAAGATATCCCCAAGACCGCCTTTGTGACTCGTTATGGTTCATACGAGTACACCGTCATGTCTTTCGGCTTAACCAATGCTCCAGCCACCTTCTCTCGCCTGATGAACTATATATTCATGGATTACCTCGACAAGTTCGTCGTGGTTTATCTGGATGATATTCTGGTATTTTCGAAGAACGAAGAGGAACATGCTGAACATCTTCGCCTCGTGCTGGAAAAGCTACGAGAGCATCAACTTTATGCCAAGTTCTCCAAATGTGAATTCTGGCTTCCCGAAGTAACCTATCTCGGGCATGTCATCTCTAAGGATGGTATTGCAGTCAACCCTGAACGAGTTCAGGCTATTCTCGATTGGACTCCTCCGAAGAACGTTAAGCAAATCAGAAGTTTTCTCGGTCTCGCCAGCTACTGCCGTCGATTCGTCGAGAACTTCTCCAAGATTGCCAGGCCTCTGACTAACCTATTGCATAAGGGCGTCAAGTTCCAATGGACAGATAAATGTCAGGAAAGTTTCCAAGCACTCAAGGACAAGTTAACTTCTGCCCCAGTACTAGCTCCTCCGGATACTAAGAAGGACTTCGTCATTTACTGCGACGCTTCCCGTCAAGGACTAGGCTGTGTCTTAATGCAAGAGCGCAAAGTGGTTGCTTATGCCTCTCGGCAATTGCGCCCTCACGAAGAGAACTACCCAGTTCACGACCTCGAACTTGCTGCTGTCATTCATGCACTAAAACAGTGGCGACATTACCTACTCGGTAATCGTTGCGAGATCTTCACTGACCACCAAAGTCTGAAGTATCTGTTTACTCAGCCAGACCTGAACCTCCGTCAGCAGAGGTGGATGGAGACTGTTGCAGATTTTGATTTGGGTATTTCCTATACCCCAGGCAAGGCTAATGTAATGGCTGATGCCTTGAGCCGCAAGTCTTACTGCAACCACCTCCAGGTTCACAAAGTCCAGCCCTCACTTGTTAAAGAATTCAGAAAGCTAAACCTCCATATTGTTCCTCCGGGTGCACTCGCTCCCCCTCCTCCGGAGTTCCGCAAGATGAATCTCCGTGTTGTTTCCCAGGGCTCTCTCTATACCCTGGCTGTTGAACCCGATCTCGTGGGCACCATAAAGACAATGCAGGGATTTGACTCTGAAGTCTACAAGATTAAGCAAGACCTCAAGGAAGGAAGTTCCTCATCCTTCACTATTGCTGAAGATGGCGCCTTGTACTTCAAAGGCCGCCTAGTGGTGCCGTGTAAGAAGGAAAACCTGAATATGACTCAGGAGGTTATGAAAGAAGCTCATGATACGCCTCTATGTATCCATCCTGGTAGTACGAAGATGTATCAAGACACTCGTCAGAGATTCTGGTGGTCTAACATGAAGCAAGACATTGCTCGTTATGTTGCTGAATGTGACGTTTGCCGTCGTATCAAAGCAGAACATCAAAGGCCTGCTGGAACTCTGCAACCTATATCTATTCCTGAATGGAAATGGGACCATGTCGAGATGGACTTCGTTACTGGATTTCCCAAATCGCAAAAGGGTAATGATGCTATTCTTGTCGTCATTGACCGACTTTCTAAGGTTGCACATTTTCTGGCGGTCAAGGAAACGATCACTGCTAGTCAGCTTGCAACTCTCTACATGTCCAGAATTGTATCGCTTCACGGTATTCCGCTGGTTATCAGTTCAGACCGTGGCAGTTTATTCACTTCAAGATTCTGGGCAAGTTTCCAAGAAGCTATGGGCACTCATCTGTCTTTCAGCACTGCTTTTCATCCTCAGTCACAAGGGCAAGTTGAACGTGTCAACCAAGTTCTCGAAGACATGCTTCGAGCTTGTGTTATTTCCTTCGGCAAGAAATGGGAGGAATCTCTTCCGTATGCTGAGTTCTCTTATAATAATAGCTATCAAGCTAGTCTGAAGATGGCCCCCTTCGAAGTGTTATATGGACGAAAGTGTCGGACCCCTCTGAACTGGTCAGAAACTGGGGAACGTCCACTCTTCGGTCCGGATATTATCCAACATGCCGAAGAACAAGTCCGCATTATTCGCGAGAATCTCAAGACTGCTCAGTCCCGCCAAAAGAGTAATTATGACCGTCATCATAAAGACATGGTCTATCAACCTGGCGAAAAGGCCTATCTTCGCGTTACACCAATGAAGGGTGCTCACCGCTTCGGGATCAAGGGCAAGCTAGCTCCTCGCTATATTGGCCCATTCACTATTCTCGAGAGGCGTGGAAAAGTGGCATATCAACTGGAGCTTCCGTCGAACCTTTCTCAGGTTCACGATGTGTTCCATGTGTCACAACTCCGCCGTTGCTTCAAGGACCCAATCCGAGCTGTGGATCATGAAGTGCTCGAATTGCAACAGGACCTCTCCTATAAAGAGCATCCGGTCCGCATTCTCGACCAAGCTGAACGCCGCACACGCCAGAAGGCGATCAAGTTCCTCAAGGTCCAGTGGTCGCACCATTCTGAAGATGAAGCCACCTGGGAACGTGAGGATCGCCTGCGTGATGAATACCCCGCACTGTTTCCTTCTACCTCCTAAATCTCGGGACGAGATTTCTTGTAGTGGAGGAGATTTGTAACGCCCGGATAATTAGGCTACAGTAAAATTCTTCTAATGATGCCATGTCGTCCGTGTTACTGTTGCTAATCAGGTGGTAGTTCAAAATCATTGCAATTCAAAATATGAATTAGTGACAAACGCCCTAAATTTTCAAAAGGCAAAGCGAAAATGTTCGGGGGTTGCCAAATATTGCACTGGTAATTATGGTGAAGCAAACACCATTTTATAAAATGCCTAAATGCCCTAAAATTAAATAAAACAGAAAGGGAAATAAATAAAAGAAAGAGATTACAGAAGAAAAAAAAAACAAAACAAAAGGGAGGGGGGAGCCCCCTGGACCAGGCAGCCCAACCCACCCGCACGGCCACCACCCAACCCCCTGGCCCGCAATCAGCCTGGCCGGCCCAGCCGGCCCAGTCCCCGCACAGCGTCCCCTTCCCCTGTTCCCCCGACGCGGGTCGGAACAGGGCGCGTCCCAGCCGAACCCACCTCGCCGGCGACGAGGCGTGGGGATAAGGACGCCGACGCCGCGCCCCCTCGGTCTCCCCTCCCACTCGCCCCCACGCTCGCCCTCGGCCCCCGCGCCTCTCCCTCTCCCCTCCAGATCCATCTCCCCCTACTTCCCCTCCGTAACCGAGCGCCGCCGTCGCCATGGCTGCGCCATAACCGCGGCCACCGGCCATCCCGCGCCTCGCTTGCACGTCCACGAGACGCGCCGACGACCTCTGCTTCGGCTACGCCTCGCCATCGAGCTCGAGGAGCACCGCAGGCCCCGGATTGGGTCGTCTGCTTCCTCGACGGCCGCCGGCGATCCCCTTCCTCCCCGACGAGCTCTGCTGCTCCTAAGCCACCACGGGTCTTTCTTGACCGCTCGGTGAGCTCCACTCCGTCCTCTCCCCCTCTCCTTCTTCGCCTCTCGGTGCCCTAGCTAGCTACCGCCGAAGCACCCGACCGCGCCGCCGCCTGCACGCGTCGCCGGTGCCCTTCCGGTGACCAAATGGTCACGGGGCCGAGTCCTTGTGCTCGGCGCGACGCGCAGCTCCCCCCTGGCCTCCCCGCTAGCCCCGAAGCGCACGGTGTTGCCGTCTTCATTTCGCGCCCGAACCACCTCACCGCCGGCGAGCTCGTGGCGCTCGACTCCGGCCACCACCGCCTCTACAACCACCCCCACTCACTTCGCCGTCGTCTTGCCGTTCGAACGCGACCGGTCCCGCTCGGTTTGGTGCACCATGGGCGAAACCCGCCACGCTCCCGAGCCGCGCCGCCGCGAAAACGGACTCGCCGGCGTCTAAACGCCGGCCGGCTGATGTGGCGTGCGTGGGGTTCACCCCCTGGGTCACTGCCTGTGGGCCTGGGGCCCCAACTGGCCAAGTTGACCGGGTCAACTACGCTGATGTGGCAACCACTGACACTGACATGTGGGCCCCATGTCTTAAAACGAATAAAAATAAAGAGATAAATTGCTAATTAATTAAATTAATTAATTAAACACTAATCTCTCACTGACTACCGGGCCCCACCCACTAATTAACCCAATTTAGTTAGTTTTAAAATTCTGTTAATATCCCTGACAATGACATGTGGGTCCCACTGGACCCACCTGTCTGGTTTGACTGGTCAACTGACCAGTTGACCTGCTGACATCACTCTGATGTCATGCTGACGTCATCGTTCACTGTTTTGGATAATGTTGGAATTAAATAACTAAATAAAATCAGAAAATGATTTAAATCTTTAGAAAATCATATCTTTTAATCCGTAACTCGGATGAAAATACTTTCTATATGAAAGTTGCTCAGAACGACGAGACGATTCCGGATACGCAGTCCGTTCGTCCACCACACCCCCCTAACCTATCGAACCCGCAACTTTCCCCCTCCGGCTCCTCTGCCCGAAAACACGAAACACCGGGAATACTTTCCCGGATGTTTCCCCCCTTAACCGGTACCACCTCATACCACGTTAGGGCACGCCTAGCATCGCTTCTTGACATGTCATGCATCGATATGCATCTGTTTACTTGGTATTCATTGTTTCTTCCCCCTCTTCTCTCCGGTAGACTACGAGACCGACGCTGCTGCTGCCCAGTTCGACTACGGAGTTGACGACCCCTCTCTCTTGCCAGAGCAACCAGGCAAGCCCCCCCCCCTTGATCACCAGATATCGCCTATTCTTATCTATACTGCTTGCATTAGAGTAGTGTAGCATGTTACTGCTTTCCGTTGATCCTATTCTGATGCATAGCCTGACATTGTTGCTACACCTGTTGATACCTTACCTGCAATCCTAAATGCTTAGTATAGGATGCTAGTTTATCATCATTGGCCCTACATTCTTGTCAGTCTGCCTTGCTATACTATTGGGCCGTGATCACTCGGGAGGTGATCACGGGTATTTATCATACATACATACATACTATACAGATGGTGACTAAAGTCGGGTCAGCTCGAAGAGTACCCGCGAGTGATTCACGGATTGGGGGCTGAAAGGACCTTTGTCCCGACGGCCCTCTGTGTGGATCTTTTGTGGCGGAGCGACAGGGCAGGTTGAGACCACCTAGGAGACAGGTGGGCCTGGCCCTGTTCGGCGTTCGCGGATACTTAACACGCTTAACGAGATCTTGGTATTTGATCTGAGTCTGGCTACGAGCCTATACGCACTAACCATCTACGTGGGAGTAGTTATGGGTATCCCGACGTCGTGGTATCAGCCGAAGCACTTCAGACGTCAGCGACGGAGCGGCGCGCGCCGAATTGGACTGGAACGCCACTAGGCTAGGTCTGCTTTCGGCCGCGTACGCAACGTGCAGGTGTGCTATGGGCGATGGGCCCAGACCCCTGTGCGCTTAGGTTTAGGCCGGCGTGCTGGCCTCTCTGTTTTGCCTAGGTGGGGCTGCGACGTGTTGATCTTCCGAGGCCGGGCATGACCCAGGAAAGTGTGTCCGGCCAAATGGGATCGAGCGTGTTGGGCTATGTGGTGCACCCCTGCAGGGAAGTTTAATCTATTCGAATAGCCGTGATCTTTGGTAACAGGACGACTTGGAGTTGTACCTTGACCTTATGACAACTAGAACCGGATACTTAATAAAACACACCCTTCCAAGTGCCAGATACAACCGGTGGTCGCTCTACCTCAGGGAAATGAGGAGAGGATCGCCGGGTAGGATTATGCTATGCGATGCTACTTGAAGATGTTACTTGGAGATGCTACTTGGAGGACTTCAATCTGCTCTCTTATACTTGATGCAAGACGAAGGTGACCAGAAGCGTAGTCTTCGACAGGATTAGTTATCCCCCTCTTATTCTGGCATTCTGCAGTTCAGTCCACTGATATGGCCTCCTTACACATATACCCATGCATATGTAGTGTAGTTCCTTGCTTGCGAGTACTTTGGATGAGTACTCACGGTTGCTTTCTCCCCCCTTTTTCCCCTTTCCCTTCTTTCTGGTTGTCGCAACCAGAGGCTGGAGTCCAGGAGCCAGACGCCACCGTCGACGACGACCCCTACTACACCGGAGGTGCCTACTACTACATGCTGCCCGCTGACGACGACCTGGAGTAGTTTAGGAGGATCCCAGGCAGGAGGCCTACGCCTCTTTCGATCTGTATCCCAGTTTGTGCTAGCCTTCTTAAGGCAAAACTTGTTTAACTTATGTCTGTACTCAGATATTGTTGCTTCCGCTGACTCGTCTATGATCGAGCACTTGTATTCGAGCCCTCGAGGCCCCTGGCTTGTATTATGATGCTTGTATGACTTATTTTATTTGTAGAGTTGTGTTGTGATATCTTCCCGTGAGTCCCTGATCTTGATCGTACACATTTGCGTGCATGATTAGTGTACGATTGTTTCGGGGGCGTCACACCGTGACTCACAGATTACTTCCAAAACCAGTTGCAGGTGCCGATGATACCGGTGCAGGTGACGCAACAGAGCTCAAGTGGGAGCTTGATGAAGATCGTGTACATTGTGTTGTTTCGTTTCCTTTCGATCAGTAGTGGAGCCCAGTTGGGGAGATCGGGGATCTTTTGCATTAGGGGTTGTCTTTCTCTATTTGGTTCCGTAGTCGGACCTTGATTGTATTCTGGATGATGTAATGCTATATTTATGTATTGTGTGAAGTGGTGATTGTAAGCCAACTCTGTATCTCTTTCTTATTCAGTACATGGGATGTGTAAAGATTACCCCTCTTACGACATGCCTACAATGCGGTTATGCCTCTAAGTCATGCTCTGACACGTGGGAGATATAGCCGCATCGTGGGTGTAACACTCCTTCCCCAAAACGGCCAGGGATCCAGCCAGAAGCAGAGCAATGGCAAGCGTTGTCGCAACAATAAGTAGATGATTAGATCCTCTTTTCTCCTAGTTTAGTATGCATGTGATTGCTTACTTTGGTGTCTGGAAATGTTATGTGTGTAGTCACTTGTGTAATTGTATGCTTAATTTGGTTATGCAATGCAATGTTGTATTTTTAAGTATATATGTTGTGCGGACAAAGAAAATCACATCGCACACGGACTAAACAATGGAACTCGTCGGTGATGTTTTCATCAATCACTCATAATTGTATACCAGCAATCGTTTGCTCACAACACACACGGCTTGTTAACAGGAATCGTCTGTGTTGTTATAGGTCTTCCCACATGTTTCCGATTACAGACCTGTTTGCCGCGTATCACACACATCTTATTATATTGAATCGTTTCTGTTCTCTTGGCTCAGAGCAAACAGTTCATCCGATTGAACCGCATGTCGTATATCGCACACACCTTGATATGGCTGACCATTTCTTTTGTGTTGCCTATCACAAACAGTTCATCCGGTGAACTGTATGTTGTATATCGCACACACCTTCATCTGGCTGCCCGTTTCTTTTGTTCCTCCTCATAGTAAACAGTTAATTGAACTGAACCGTATGCCCTGCATCACACACGCAACTAAAATGTGAACCGTGTTTGATGCATCCACCATCGCAAATGTTTTGCACCTTTTTGACGGGTTTTTTACACCACTGTTTGCGATTATTGCATCTCACACAGTTTTGTCGAAGGGTCTCTGATTGTAGTGTCACGTTAGCAGCATCCTGTAGTAGTGATGGTGGTTGTTTTGAGGAAGGTGATGGTGGGTTTAAGGCACCAGCGAAAGTTGAGCAGTACTAGAGAGGCTAGCAATGGTGGAAGGGTGAGAGTGCGTATAATCGGACTGAACATTAGTCATAAAGAACTCACATACTTATTGCAAAAGTATATTAGTTATTGAAACAAAGTACTACACGCATACGCCTAGGGGGATAGATTGGTAGGAAAAGACTATCCCTCGTCCCCAACTGCCACTCATAAGGAAGACAATCAATAAATAAATCATGCTCCGACTTCATCACATAACGGTTCACCATACGCGCATGCTACGGGAATCACAAACTTTAACACAAGTATTTCTACCAATCCACAATTACTCACTAGCATGACTCTAATATCACCATCTTTATATCTCAAAACAATCATAAGGAATCAAACTTCTCATAGTATTCGATGCACTTTAGAAAGTTTTTATTATATCCCTCTTGGATGTCCATCATATTAGGACTAAATTCATACCTAAAGCAAATTCCATACTGTTTAAAGAGACTCTCAAAATAATATAAGTGAATCATGACAGTTCAACAATTTCTATAAAATAAAGCCACCACCGTGCTCTAAAAAGATATAAGTGAAGCACTCGAGAAAAATTGCCTAGCTCAAAAGATATAAGTGAAACACATAGAGTATTCTAACAAATCACGATTCATGCGTGTCCCTATCAAAAGGTGTGTACAGCAAGGATGATTGTGGCAAACTAAAAAGAAAATACTCAAATCATACAAGACGCTCCAAGCAAAACACATATCATGTGGTGAATAAAAATATAGCCTCAAGTAAATTTACCGATAGACGGAGACGAAAGAGGGGATGCCTTCCGGGGCATCCCCAAGCTTAGGCTCTTGGTTTTCCTTGAATATTACCTTGGGGTGCCTTGGAAATCCCCAAGCTTAGGCTCTTGCCACTCCTTATTCCATACTCCATCAAATATTTACCCAAAACTTGAAAACTATGCAACACAAAACTCAACAGAAAATCGCATGAGATCCGTTAGTATAAGAAAGTAAATCACCACTTTTAGTGCTGTTGTGAACTCATTATTTATTTATATTGGTGTAATATATACTGTATTCCAATTTCTCCATGGTTCATACCCCCCGATACTGCCCATAGATTCATCAAAATAAGCAAACAACACGTAGAAAACAGAATCTGTCAAAAACAGAGCAGTCTGTAGAAATCTGTAACTCTCGAATACTTATTTAACTCCAAAAATTCTGTAAACTTAGGAAAACCTGGGAAATTTGTATATTAATCTTATGAAAAAGAATCAGTATTTTATCGTACTCCTTTTAAAAATGAGAATTGTTTTCCTGGGCGTAGAAGTTTCTATTTTCAGCAAGATCAAATCAACTATCACCGTAAGCCATCCCAAAGGTCTTACTTGGCACAAACACTAATTAAAATACAAAAACACATCTAACCAGAGGCTATATGAATTATTTATTGAAAAAAAACAATACCAAAAAGCAAGAACAAACAAATAAAATTGGGTTTCCTCCCAACAAGTGATATTGTTTAACGCCCCTAGCTACGCATAATGCAATAGATCTAGGTATTGTCATCTTGGTATGTAATCCATAAGTAGATCTCATAATAGATTCATATGGCAACTTAATTTTCTTTCTAGTAAATTGTTCCAAGCCTTACCTTAACGGAAATTGAAATCTAATTATTCCTTCTTTCATATCAATAATTGCACCAATCGTTCTAAGGAAAGGTCTACGAAGAATAATAGGACATGTAAGATTGCAATCCATATCAAGAACAATGAAATCTACGGCCACATAATTCCTATTTGCAACAATAAGAACATCATTAATTCTTACCATATGTTTCTTAATAGTGGAATCCGCAAGATGCAAATTTAAAGAACAATCATCAAATTCATGAAAACCTAGCACATCACATAAAGTTTTTGGAATCGTGGAAACGCTAGCACCCAAATCACACAAAGCATGGCACTCATAATCTTTAAAATTGATCTTAATAGTAGGTTCCCACTCATCATAAAGTTTTCTAGGGATAGAAACTTCCAATTCAAGCTTTTCTTCAAGAGATTTCATCATAGCATCAACGATATGTTTAGTAAAAGCTTTATTTTGATTATAAGCATGAGGAGAATTCAACATGGATTGCAGCAAGGAAATACAATCTATTAAAGAACAATTATGATAATTAAATTCCTTGAAATCCAAAACAGTGGGTTCATTGCTACTTAAAGTTTTGACCTCTCCAATCCCACTTTTATCAATTTTTGCATCAAGATCTATAAACTCCGAATCATTGAGACGCCTTCTAGCTAAAGTTGACTCATATCCAGTCCCATCAAGATTTATATTGGAAGACAAAGATTCAATAGGAGTCACATCAATCACTTTAAGATATTCATCATTATTTTCACAAAAACTACAAGAACACGCTTTTACAAACCAATCTCGTTTAGCACGTGTCTTAGCGGTTCTTTCTTTGCACTCATTAATGGAAATTCTCATAGCTTTTAGAGATTCATTAATATCATGCTTGGGTGTAATAGATCTAGTTTTCAAAGAACTAACCTCAAGAGAAATTCTATCAACGTTCCTAGCCAAATCATCAATCTTAAGCAATTTTTCTTCAACCAAAGCATTTAAATTCTTTTGCAAACTCAAAGATTCTTTAATAGTACTCTCAAGATCAGAGGGTATCATATTATAATTTCCATAAGAATTGTTGTAGGAATTACCATAATTATTAGAGGAATTACTAGGGAACGGACTAGGATTAAAATTACCTCTATACACGTTACCAAAATTGTTCCTACCAACAAAATTCACATCCATAGATTCATTATTATTCTCAATCAAAGTGGCAAAGGCATATCATTAGGATCAATAGAATCACTCTTGCTAGCAAACAATTTCATAAGTTCATCCATCTTTCCACTCAAAACATTAATCTCTTCAATCGCATGCACTTTTTTTACTAGTAGAAGATCTTTAGGTGTGCCATTGAGAATAATTAACCATAATATTATGTAGGAGTTCAGTAGCTTCGCCTAAAGTAATTGCCATAAGTACCTCCCGCAGCAGAATCTAAAAGATTTCTAGAAGCAAAATTCGATCCGGCATAAAAAATTGTATGATCATCCACAAATTTAAACCATGAGTAGGGCAATTCTGTATCATCAATTTCATCCTCTCCTAAGATTGTGCAACATGTTCATGATCAAGTTGCTTAAAATTCATAATATCGTTCCTAAGGGAGATAATTTTGGCGGGAGGAAAATACTTGAAAATAAAAGCATCTTTACACTTATTCCATGAATCAATAATATTTTAGGCAAAGATGAAAACCAAGTTTTAGCACGATCTCGTAGTGAGAACGGAAATAGCTTCAATTTAACAATATCATTATCCACATCTTTCTTCTTTTGCATATCACATAACTCAATGAAATTATTTAGATGGGATGCGGCATCTTCACTGGGAAGGCCGGAAAATTGATCTTTCATAACAAGATTCAGCAAAGCGGCATTAATTTCATAAGATTCCGCACTAGTGGCGGGAGCAATCAGAGTAGTAATAAAATCATTAATATTAGTACTGGAAAAGTCACACAATTTGGTATTCTCTTGAGCCATCGTGACAAAGCAAGCAATCTAACACAAAAGCAAACAAAAGGCAAATGAAAAGACGAACGTAAGAAGGGCGAAGAAAAGGGCAAATCTTTTCGAAAATCGTTTTAGAAGTGGGGGAGAGGAAAATGAGAGGCGAATGGCGAATAATGTAATGCAAGAGATGAGACTTTATGATGGGTACTTGATAGGCTTGAGGTAGATCTCCCCAGCAACGGCGCCAGAAATTCTTCCTGCTACTTCTTGAGCTTGCGTTGGTTTTTCCCTTGAAGAGGAAAGGGTGATGCAGCATAGTAGAGATAAGTATTTCCCTTAGTTAAGAACCAAGGTATCAATCCGGTTGGAGAAACGCGCAAGTACCCAATAGATGCACCTACACAAACAATCAAACACTTGGACCCAACGCGACAAAGGGGTTGTCAATCCCTTCACGGTCACTTGCAAAGGTGAGATCTGATAGAGATAAATAAAACTAAACAAAATATAAAATATTGGGTTTTTTGGTTTATAGATCTGAAAATAAAAGATTGCAAGAATAGCAAATCGAAAACTAATATGATGGAAAAATAGACCCGGGGGCCATAGTTTCACTAGAGGCTTCTCTCATCAAGGCAAATAATACGGTGGGTGAACAAATTACTATCGAGCAATTGATAGAAAAGCGCAAATTTCTGACGATATCCAAGGCAATGATTATGCAATATAGGCATCATGTCCATGTCAAGTAGACCGACTCCTGCCTGCATCTACTACTATTACTCCACACATCGACCGACTCCTGCTTGCGTCTAGAGTATTAAGTTCAAGAGAACAGAGTAACACCTTAAGTAAGATGACATGATGTAGAGAAATAAACTCAAGCAATATGATGAAACCCCCATATTTTTATCCTCGATGGCAACAATTCAATAGGTGTTCTCGCTACCCCTACTTTTTCACCGGGTGAAATCACGCAAGATTGAACCCAAAGCTAAGCACCTCTCCCATTGCAAGAAAAACCAATCTAGTTGGCCAAACCAAACCGATAATTCAAAGAGAAATACAAAGATATAAAATCATGCATATAAGAATTTAGAGAAGATTCAAATGATATTCATAGATAAGCTGATCATAAATCCACAATTCATCGGATCTCGACAAACACACCGCAAAAGAAGATTACATCGGATAGATAACCAAGAACATCGAGGAGAACATGGTATTGAGAATCAAAGAGAGAGAAGAAGCCATCTAGCTACTAGCTATGGACCCGTAGGTCTGTGGTAAACTACTCACGCTTCATCGGAAGGGAAATAGAGTTGATGTACATGCCCTCCATGATCGAATCCCCCTCCGTCAGGATGCCGGAAAAGGCCCCAAGATGGGATCTCACGGGAATAGAAGGTTGCGGCGGTGGAAAACTATTTTCATGGCTCTTTCTGGTGGTTCTGAAATATATGAGAATATATAGGAGGGGGCCACAAGCCAGGGGCGCGCCCCTATGGCTTGTCGCCACCTCCTGGGTCTTCTGACTTGGACTCCAAGTCCTACGGGTGTCTTCTGGTCCAAGAAAAATCATCGCGAAAGTTTTATTCTGTTTGGACTCTGTTTGATATTCCTTTTCTGTGAAGCTAAAAAACAAGGAAAAAACAGAAACCGACACTGGGCTCTAGGTTAATAGGTTAGTCCCAAAAATAATATAATATAGCATATTAATGCATATAAAACATCCAAAAAAGATAATATACTAGCATGGAATAATCAAAAATCATAGATACGTTGGAGACGTATCACCCGCCACTACCCTTGTCGGCCGGGCTTTGCCCGGCGGCATCGCTGGGCGGTGGCAAGAGAGGGGGTGAGTGGAGGTGGCGGCTAGGGTTCCCCCAAGGCGCTCGTGGGAACCCCGCGAGAGGGGGAGGGGAAGGTAAATACAATAGTCCGAGCTCTACTACACACTACATTATGGAACGAAGGGAGTACTAAAGTCTTACACCACACCTACGTCATCTTACTATACTTGCTCTAAATGCGCATTCACCTGCATAAGTATTGGCGGAAGTTGGTGCTGCGGGGGGAGGATTTTCTTCACTATATATATTTTTGGACATCTTGTTACCTCCCTACCATAGAGCAACTCTAGCCCTTCCAAAGCTTTAATCCATCTCCCCTACTTAAAAAGAACATAAGGTTTTATCATCCACCTCATCCTTCGTCCAATCTTACATACCTTCCCTCTTCCCTCTCATTGTTTTGATCTTCCCCCGCTATCTCTAGTTATTGAAGGAAATATGCCCTAGAGGCAATAATAAAGTTGTTATTTTATATTTCCTTATTCATGGTAAAGGTTTATTATTCATGCTAGAATTGTATTGATCGGAAACTTAAATACATGTGTGAATACATAAACAAATACCGTGTCCCTAGTAAGCCTCTACTATACTAGCTCGTTGAACAAAGATGGTTAAAGTTTCCTAACCATGGACACGTGTTGTCATTTGATAACGGGATCACATCATTAGGAGAATGATGTGATGGACAAGACCCATCCGTTAGCTTAGCATTATGATCGTTCTGTTTTATTGCTATTGCTTTCTTCATGTCAAATACATATTCCTTCGACTATGAGATTATGCAACTCCCGCATACCGGAGGAATGCCTTATGTGCTATCAAACGTCACAACGTAACTGGGTGATCATAAATATGCTCTACAAGTATCTCGAAAGGTGTTTGTTGGGTTGGGATAGATCAAGCTTAGGATTTGTCAATCCGAGTATCGGAGAGGTATCTCTGGGCCCTCTCAATAATACACATCATAAGCTTGCAAGCAAACGACTAAGGAGTTAGTCACGAGGTGATGTATTATGGAACGAGTAAAGAGACTTGCCTATAACGAGATTGAAGTAGGTATGAAGATACCGACGATCGAATCTCAGGCAAGTAACATACCGATGGACAAAGGGAATTACGCATGTTGTCATAACGGTTCGACTGATAAATATCTTCATAGAATATGTAGGAGTCAATATGGGCATCCAGGTTCCGCTATTGGTTATTGACCGGAGAGGTGTCTCGGTCATGTCTACATAGTTCTCGAACCCGTAGGGTCCGCACGCTTAACGTTCGATGACGATATAGTATTATATGAGTTATGTAATTTGGTGACCAAATGTTGTTCAGAGTCCCGGATGAGACCACGGACATGACGAGGAGTCTCGAAATGGTCAAGAGGTAAAGATTCATATATAGGACGATAGTATTCGGACACCGGAAGTGTTTCGTGGGGTACGTATCGGGTCACCGGAAGGGATTTCGGACACCCCGGCAAAAGATATGGGCCTTATGGGCCAAGAGGGGAAACACACCAGCCACAAGGGGCTGGTTTGCCCCCCATATGGGCCATCCTAAGGAGGAGAAGGAAAGGGGAGAAGGGAAAGGTAAGTGTGGATTAGGATTCCCACTTCCTTCCCTCCCCCCCCCTCTTTCCTTCCCCCTCCAACAAACATGGCAGGGAGGGGTGCGGCCAAGGGAAGGAGCCCAAGTAGGATTCAGACCTACTTGGGGCACCCCTTGGCCTCTCCCCTCTCCCTTGCACCTATATATATGAGGAGGGAGGCGCCTAGCACACCCCAGACAATTGTTTTAGCCGTGTGCGGCGCACCCTCCACCGTTTACACCCCCGGTCATATTTTCGTAGTGCTTAGGCGAAGCCCTGCGAGGATCACTTCACCATCACCGTCACCACGCAGTCGTGCTGACGGAACTCATCTACTACCTCGACGTCTTGCTGGATCAAGAAGGCGAGGGACGTCACCGAGTCGAACGTGTGCAGAACGCGAAGGTGTCGTGCGTTCGGTACTTGATCGGTTGGAGCGCGAAGAAGTTCGACTACATCAACCACATTGTTAAACGCTTTCGCTTACGGTGTATGAGGGTACATAGACACACTCTCCCCCTCGTTCCTATGCATCTCCATGGATAGATCATTGCGTGTGCGTAGATATTTTTTCATGCAACATTTCCCAACAGTTATTTCACCTGATTCCCTTGAAAACTGCCTTAATCATCCTGCAATTTGTTAACTTGCTAAACAAAATTATGTTCTCTTTGGTAAGCCAATACATTTTTACCAAATAAAACTTCTAAATTTATTTAGGTCGGTAAATTATGGAAAATATTTGATACACATTTATTTTCACAATCACATTAACGTGGGCAGCTAAATCACATGCTAACGAACTAGAATATGTATACGAGTTGCAACGCACATGCAATTATCTACTTCCTCTATCCCAAAATAAGTGTTTGACTTTAGTACAACTTTATACTAAAGTTAGTACAAAGTTGAGACACTTATGTTGGAATGGAAGGAGTAGTTTCTAAAAAGACATAATTCAGATATTCTTCATAACACACTGAAGGATTAAGAACCAAGAAGTTGATCATCAACTCCTAGATGATCCTGTTTAGCATTTGTGGCAACTTCATAGCACTTGATTCTTGTGCTTTTATCACGACTTTTGGATTCTTAATAATTCGGGTTGTATGGTGTGTTTGAAGTTGAATATTTAAACTTGAAAGCATTGTATTTGAAATGTCACTAAAGTATGTGCAATGATTCCCACTTTTCAATTAATATGTTGTGCAAATTAAGTTGAAATGGAGTTTGTACGCAAAATTTTGAAAAAATATAGCAAAATATTTTTTAAAGGAACTAAGTTATGGGGAAAAGGCTATGTATCAAAAGTTTGATGCCTCAAATTTTGTGGGATTGAGTTTAGAGGAGAAGTCTAGGGGATTAATTTTTAGGGAAGGGCTAGAGTTGCACTTACAGACCTAAAATGACTTACCCTGTAGAACTAGAAAATGAACAAACAAGAGTATTTGATGCATAGGAAAAGACGATAAAAAATGTGGCGACAACTGAAGGTAGTCAGACTAACTATTGTAGGGATGTGGAAGAGGGTGGATGCTTTTGCGAGGATTTCTAGTTCACCGCCTTTACCTGTGCATATCAAACCACTGCCTGAAATAAATCCTCGGCCCCGCACTATTTTCTTTCCTAGTTCCCCTGCTACCACTGTCGGTTGCCACCACTTTTGCACAAAGAGCCGCCTACCGTCTGCCGCCACCCTTTGTCGTCGTCCCAGTTGTCCCACCCTATCTTGCCCGAGCCACTGCCTCGCCAGTTCTTCACCGCCTAGGTCACTCCCCCCGACATCATTAACCTACACCTGCATGCCCTCCCAAAGTTTCAATGTGCATGCACCTGCCCAACCATAGTCTTTGGACCGGTCAAAACTTTCCCCTTCACCGTCTGAGGGAGACCTGGACTAGGGGGTCCTCAGGCCGCCGTCTCATCTCTCATAGGCCGGACAGGTGGGCCACGCTACGACTGATGGAAGGCTGGACTACGAGGCAGCTTCGTATCCGGGCAGGAGATCTTTGAAGTCTTGGTGTGTTCTCCAAGTGAAGATAGAAGATTCGACATGCTTATAGCCTTGTTGTAACTGACCATGTGTAACCCTAGTACCTCTAGTGTCAATATAAATCAGAGGGTTTAGTCCGTAGAGGCTAGAACAACAACCATCATCCTACTAGCCTAGGGTTTAGTTCATCTGATCTCATGGTAGATAAACTCTGTAATCATCCTATACACTTCAATATAATCGAGCAGGACGCAGGGTTTTACCTCTTAGAGAGAGCCCGAACTTGGGTAAACATTGTGTCCTTTGTCTCTTGTTCCCCATTGATCCAATATCTACAGCTCGGGACCCCCTACCCAAAATCCGCCGGTTTTGACACCGACACCGTCATCACTGCAGCCACCTGTCATGCTTCTAACACCAGTTCGACACGCTTCTAACACCAGTTTGGCCAGTCACCGTCGTCTCCTCCTATAAATGGTCATGCTTGTTGTAAGCATTCACACTTTTAGCGGGTGTCAATAGGATCCTAGTTTTAGCTCTCTTGTCGGTTGAGGATGTAAAACTGGAAATTTAATTCCGCTCTTAGGAGCATATGCTCCTGCACCAAAAATGTTTTCTTTGGAAATGTCAAAAAATAAAAATAAAATAGATGGTCAATTGCCACACTCAAATGCTACCTGCAAAAATTTAGGGGGAAAGCTTATGCATTTTGACCTATGCAAAAAGAACAAGTCGAACGCCGAATGTTACACTTAATTTTGTTTTTTCACCAACAAAGCACTGCTATCTATTTTCACATGACAATTGTCAAGCTCGCTTGTTACACTGAGAAGAACATCTACACAAAAAATCAGAATTTTTTATTTTTATTTACTATTTATTTTAAAATTGTTGTTCACCTGAGAGCATATGCACCCTAGAGCCAAAATGGACATCCCATGTAAAACCAACTTTACATCAATGTTGAAGCCAAAGTGCATAACTCATTTTACTATAAATTCAAGCTATTCGACAAAGTACTTAGTGGAGTATAACTCCACATGTGGTTCCATAGCCAAGATCAAACAAGTTTTGAGTCGAAGACCCAGATGAGACAATTTAAATAAATAAAATTGCAATGAATTTCAACCCACACTAAGGTTGACGGAAGCAACACCGAGGAGCTATGGATATTTGAAGTATACAATCTATTGCATTGCTCACCTCCGACTTTCCTTGTTTTGAATTTCTGAAGAAAAAAACTAACTGATGTTTGCAACTTGCTAGTAAAATTAGTATTGACAACAAAAACTCTATGGCGGCACGCGAGCGTGTGTGAGAGCAAGCAATAAAATAATATCCGATAACGAATAGGTACTGACACATGTAAACTTACGCGGGAGGCCATACCATATTTTTTCATATATCCCATTGACTTATGTATTCAAGGATAATTTTATCATTCAAACATGCGAAGCATGAATAGACACATCTGGAACGTTAAGTTCTATAAAATAGTACATTTGAATGCGGGATCATAGTACACAATAGGAGCAGCCAAGCCAGTAGAATCACACGGAGCAGCCCATTAAAACTTCACGAATGCATGTGATCCTGGGATTATAGTTATTCCACTGATATCACATCTGTCCCCTTGGGGTACGGTTCAATACTCTAATAGGTACATACAACTTTTAAGTACAATTTAAATCCTAAACATCACAAAGATAGAATTAGTTTAGATCAAAAATCTTGTTATCCGACCCAAGTAATAAGCATAGCATAGCGAAGTCATCGTCATGCCAGAAAGAAAGAAATAGTTTAAATTTGAAATCATATTACCCAGGCCCAAGTAATAACCATGGCATAGCAAAGTCATAGTAACATTAATTCTTAAAGAATCGTCATAGTAGGGTTCAAACCCCCGTCGAGATAGTGTAACTTATTCGTGCATGTTGAGAAACCTCCATACATTTCTGTTAGGAAAAGCGCTCATGTTACCATAGAAGCAAATATAAGTCCCCAACAAATAGAAAGAAACCCATAAGTGGTTATCATTAGGAAAGAATTACGAGTAACATGGATGGGAAATAGTACATTATAATGAAGACACCCTTCATTCTATTTGCAAAGGAAAATTTAGCAGTTGTGGCACTCCTCTTCTTCTTCTTCTTCGTCTAAAACCTATAGGAATTGCTAAAGATGTTGATGTCCTATGCAGAACCACAGTAATTTCTACTTACTTTATTATCCTTTCTACACCACAAGATGATTTTTCATATAGTGTTTGGTAACTTTTCTCATATACAATTGTTGTGAAGGTTAATTTTCAAAAAAAAATCATAAAATCTGATCGAGAAGAAGTTGACTTCTGTTTTTTTTATCTACTAATAAACACTACAAAAAAATGTAGCCCATCTTGAAATTTAACATTCTACCTGATGATTCTGAGAATTCGTAAAATCTCCTAAGGGGCAGGTTCAGATGACTAGACATTGGTCGCGTACAATGAACCTGGCAACCTAACATGTGCATTTTCTTTGTGGGAACTTAACATGTGCACAAATATAGCTTATTTGTATAAATGACCTTCCCCTCTCGAGGAACAATTACTTTATGCGTTCAAAGCTCTTCGTCCAACTACTTCTTATGCTTTGGGTAGTTCAAAAGATATCAACCTTTGCACTATTTATGCATAAAATTCGTATGAAGGAGGATGTGAAACCCATTGTTGATGATCAGGGATGATTTAGTCCAAAAGTGAAAGAAGTGATAAAAGAAGAAGTGGTGAAATTATGTGAAGCTATAATTATTTAACATGCCTCTAATAGCAGTTGTGTTAGGCATGGGAATTATGTTCCTAAAAGAGGAGTGTTATAAGCGGATACACACAATGAACCACCATAATACACGGCATGGTGGGAGAACAATTACATGTTTATACAATCCCATCCCTGCACCGCATAGAACATATGCAACTAGGAATACTGTCAAGATTACCATCCAACATATGTCGATGACAACACACTGTACACCATCATAACACACAACATAATAAACCAAAAACACTCCATGTAATCCTACCACAATACACAACTCCACCATGTAAGGAGATCGCAACCACGAGATGCAACAAACGACTCCAAGCAACTTCACCGCACAACCTCAAGAAGGTCAGGACACATGATTTCACCCTAGAGATATCCTCTAGAACTCCAAGAAAACACCCTCAATAAGAAAAAACACATAACTATTGTCATTGCGGGACCCAACCAAGCACGATTGGGGACGTGGCTTTCACTTCGGCGCATGAAAACCAACACCACTTGGTCTAGACAATGAAAACTAGAGCATTCTCAATAGTTGTATCACTATCTACCTCAAACATAACAAATTTGTGTTAGTTCTATGTAACATAAGAAAGCCCTATAGTCCTATCAGAAATAACAAGACCTCCAGCAACCAAAATCCACCGCAAGACAGTGGCCACTTCATCCTCCGATGATGGCAGGAAGAACCTACTAGACGAAGAAAAATAGCGAGAGTTGGGGAGGGTTAAAAAGCATCATAACATTGATGAAGGAAAGCAAAATAGGGAACTATACCCAGACTCAAAGAATGGTATGCCACTGATAAACCTGGTGCCACACATGATGCATCATGCCACCAAACCGAATAACACAACCCCAACAATGGTGACAGTACTAGCAACCAACCAATGCAAACCAAAACTAATGAACCAGACGACGAGAATGACACTCATAGGAAAAACAAAACAGGAGGAAGCCACCAACACGTAATCTATGAAACAATGGCTAAAAGACAAAATAAAAAGCAACAACTAATATAGGCATGACAAGAAACATGGCAAAAAAATAGTAGCAACCGAACGATGAGCGAAGGAGAGGAGACGCGAAAGAAAATGATGCACACATTGTTGGTCATCGATGGTAGTCGCGCCACCTACTATCAGAACCACTGACGAGCAAGAAGGGGTGAAGGGAGGAGAATGACAGGCAAAATGCTTGACCCCCGCCATTTCAGTCCATAGGTGCAAAGGCTAACAACCACCCCACAGATGACAAAAAACATCATCAACCTCAGCTAGACATGTTCTAGCCATCCACACTTCTCACAATATCCCAGCTCGTGCATGAAATGGTGGCCAGTTTCCCTATACACTCGAGTTGTGCAATGGGGAGGCAACATTGTGTCCGCCCGCAGCATGATAGCAGGGTCGTGCCACCTACGCTAGTAACTTCATGAATGGCGAGGGCTAATGGAAGGGGGGATGTGAGGTGGAGTGACCGAACAAAGAATGGCGACGCGTCGCCTATATAAGAGGCACACGGGGCGGAGGAGAGCAATCACTGTGCACCGCCCGAGGATGACACATGGACTATCATGAAGCAGGTGTCCTCGCGTCGACACCCATCTAGAAGCCACCTTCCATCGTGGCTACCACACATTGCACCCGTGGCAACGATGCGATGAGGTGGCCTTCGCACCACCCCGCCAACACCATCAACTTCAAGACAGGCCGCCACCGCTACCGCATCTAGGACTTGTACAACAGACTTTGAAGCAATGAGACCGTTACATGCACCTGCAATGACAACACGTAACATTGTAGCTGTACTATAGAAATGTATAGTCGCAATAGCACAACCGTCCATGCATCACAAGATGGATGGAGCTGCATGAGTGTAAAATGCTTATTCTACACCCGTACTAACACTATATACAAAATCTAATAAAACAATGTACAAAATATAGTAATTCTGAAATAATTTTTTATTGTCCAAGTTGTTAACTTGCTACATTGTTCCAAAAATTACGAGATTTTTGTATACTATATTACTATATTTTGTGTAGTTTTTACTAGGTGTGTAGAATAAGTTTTTTTCCTTTTTGCTATGTTTTTATGTTTGTAATTTTACGCCATGTGAAATAGTCTTTACGGCCAATATACATTTTCTTACATTCTTCTTTGACTTTGGACGTAACTAAATAGAACTGTATTTCCATCTCATGTTTCTTATTTGAGCAAAACTATGGAATTCTCGTTGATGCACACACTCAGTTTTAGCCACTAATATTACGCTCACCGTGTGCCTCACATGTCATTCTCTAGCTCATTAATTAGTTGCATCCATGCAGAGACTTCTACTGTACTACTCCGGTTTGCACGCAATTGCACAATACCCATGCATTCGCCCCGCTCCTTCTCCATGGAAAGCTAGCCACATGATGGTGCGGCAAGCTTGCTGAGGTGTGATGGACCCGGAGAGTGACCCCAAAAAGAGGACACGGAGGAAAAGGAAGGATGACATGGACAAATAAACGGGCGTGGTCGTTGTGTTTACCATTTGGACAAACCACCGTCGACCACCCAAAGTGCCAATCTATTTTTTAATATCGTTTTAGGCTGGTTGTAATGAGGAGTATTATACAATATTATTATGTATATGATACTAATGTATTATACTATCTCCTTAATGCATAGTACGTATTATATATTAATATCATGTACTACTTTATTTATTGTCATGCATGATACAAAGTAGGATAGGATTTTGTTATAATACGGTATTATAATATGATACTTCATCATCTCTTTCTTCATTTAATGCTATGACACATCATCAAAATTATCTAATTGGCATGCATGATACTAGCTATGATACTACCATTACGACTAGCCTTAGGACATTCGAGCCAAATATAAGCCATGTTATTGAGGTATATACACTGAGGTATATACACACTGGCTGAATACATGCCACCAAACAGTAGGCGTCCAATATGTCAGCATCCAACGGAAAACACGAGGAGAAGGAAACAAAAGGTGGAAAGGCAACTGGTAACCAAACCTGCCTGACCGTCGTTCCGTTAGAAAAAAAGTACAGGCAAGACTAGTTCTTCCGTGTCCGTCGATGCATGTGCAATGGCGACTCGCAAACGGTTACGGCGTTTGTACCGGCCGATCCTACGTATACTACAATAGTGTTCAGACGATTATATAAATACTTCCTCCACACACAAACGTAAGACGTTTTTACAGTTTAAATCTTACATTTATTTACAGAGGGGGTAATAACTACTTCTGAGTAAATTAGTAAAATATGACCATCTTTTAGGCTGGTTGTAATGAGGAGTATCATATACTAGTATCATGCATATGATACTAGTGTACGATACTACCTTCTTAATGCATTGTATCATATGTTAGTATCATGTAATATTTTATTTATTGCCATGCATGACATATAGTAGTATAACATTTATTATGATACGGTATCATAATATGATACTCAACCCTCTCTTTCTTCATTTAATTTTATGACACCTCATCAAAATTGACTAGTTAGCATGCATGATACTAGCTAGCATTACGATCAACCTTAGAGAGAGATATAGAAATACAAGGCAGCTTCTTCATTGTTATTTGAGCAAAAATACAAGACAACTTTTTTTTAGACAAAATACACCGGCCGTGGTCTCACACCGTCACGTGGGACCTCTAGACACTCACTATCGCGGGATGTCGCCCAAACGCACATGGGCGCCACAACTAGGGTGGCCCATTGCGGACCAAGCTGTAGTAGAATAGTTAGGAAGATAGTGATAGCCAACCAGAGTTTAAATCTTAGACTTGACATTGATGCTTGTATTTTTTTAGATTTATTCTGGCCTTGATGTGTTAGCTCAGTCTCTTTGAGATGCTCATAGAGGTAAAGTCTTCATGCATGCGTTTATAGAAATGAGTGTATGTGTGCATGTATGAGCATTTGCGTCTGTGCCAGAACATGAAAAGATCGCCCGCTTTTTTCCCTATTTCTATAATAGAAAATTAACAAGCAATTTTGTTTCTTTTCTGGTTTAGTGGGTTTTTTTGTTTATGGCCAGTTTCTTCATTCCAATTTCTAAAAAGATACGGAAAATGTTTATTTAAAAAATAATCAATGCAAAAATTTAGAACATTTTAAAAAATGTAGGTGATTTTTTTAACAAAAAACATGAACATTCTTTTGCAAATAGGAGAAAACAAATTTAAAACTTTGTGCACATTTTGACACTTTTTGAAAAACCTAAACATTTTTTAAAAAGAGAATACTTTAAACTTTTGTGAGTATTTTAAAATTACGGCCACATTTTTTTAAACATAAAAGGAAAGGAATGATAAAAACTAGTAGAAAAAAACAAGGAAAAAGGAAAAGAAAAACGAAACAGAACCGTCAATTTAGAAGGTTCCTAAAACCGGGAAAACAGGTGATACAAACTTCACGCTAGACTGCTATATGGACCGGCCCATATCAAAAACTCCCTGCGATTGAGCGATATTGTGTGGGAGAATATGTCCAACAGGTTCGCGAGCGGGCAAACAGAAGAGCCTTCGCTGAAGAGCGCGCAAAGCAGACCGGCCCATTTGCAGGCGCTGAATGTAAAGACTCATGAGAACTAAGCAGAGCCTCTGCTTCCAAAACGTAGCGTAAATGCTTAAGTAATACTCCCTCCGTTTCAAAATAAGTGTCTCAATTTTTGTATCAACTTTAATACATAATTGTACTAAGCTCGAGACACTTATTTTGGGACGGAGGAAGTAGTAGTTACAGAGGCGGACCCTCATGTGAACAAATTTCTTCAAAAATGCGAGTAATGTTTGAAAACATGAAATTTTTTTCAAAATTCGAACAACTTCTAAAACACGCACAATTTTGAAAAAGGTGAAAAATATGAAAACATGAACAGTTTTTTATATAGTCTGAACAATTTTTTAATATACATTGAACATTTATGTAATATACGCCAAACAATTTGTAAGAACGCATTGAACATTTTGTGATATACGCTGAACAAGTATTCAAAATACACAATGCACATTTTGTAGTATACGTTGAACAATTTCTTAATATACGATGAACAAGTTTAAAATACAAGGTGAATAATTTATTAATATACGAGGAACATTTTTTAATAATATGAGGTGAATATTTTTTTAATACATGATGAACATTTTTTTTAATACGCGGTAGACCTTTTACATACTACAGAATGAAAAAACAGAGAAAAGAAACAGCAAAAAGAAAACAAAACGAAAGTGCAAGTAGTAAAAGAGCTTCACACTTGTGATTTCCTTAATGATCGCCCTGTACTGGTCGCCTCCTCCGTCCTTGATGTTCTTGATGACGGTCAAGGAATCCGATAATATATAGACGATGAACACCAAAAATCTTCATCTAGTGAGAGTGCTTCCCGACTAGCAAGCGCCACAAGAGTCAAAAGAGCCGATATGCCTAACTAAATTACAAAAGAAGATCCCAAGTACGTTCATGTCCCATCCAAGCAAATGACAGTAAGAAATCCCTTATCACTGTCACCCGCTCTACATACTCCAGCATCAGCATTGATTTTAACAAAATCAGTTGGTGGTGGAATTCACCTCCTATTCGGCGGAGCAGTAGTCCCAATTGCCCAATGAACGGTTAGCACGAGACACTGGAAGCTTTCATGTGATCAAGCTTGGCAAGGTATCGGGAGAGGAATAGAGGGCCCTGGTGGATCCTTTGATGAACTAAATTTGACCTTGCCGACAAAATGGCCCATGGGGTAATTGTCATGTGAGTGGAAGGTGTATGCGATAACACTCCCTTCATGGGGAAGAGCCAATGCTTTGCGTTCAGTTTCATCGTCGCCGGCATGTGCTCCAACAAATCTTGGTCAACCGATGCCCAAAAGCAACGAGACAACAAGCACTCACATTGACGAATGACGCCATGAGTCCTCCGTCCCGCAGATCAAAAAGTAGCTTGACAACATTATATTTTGATGCAAGCAAATATCATCTATGGGAAACGACTATTGTGTGAGACATGAGAGAAAAATCTTCAGTTTTCCAGGAATGATAACCTTCTCTTTTTTTTTTTTGCAGGAATGATAACCTTCAACGGCCTCTCCTCTTCTACCACTATGCTTGACGGGCTCGCTCTCCCCTCCAGCCAATCCTCTCGATGCCTTTTAATAGCAACCTACATCCGATAAGCCAGCCTACTTGAAAGTATTATGGGTTTTCAAAATTCCATGTTCAAAATTCATTTATGTTTCTTGTGCATATGGGGGCCCCAGGATCAATAACACATCCATCGACAGAAAAAATCTGCTTGTTGAGTTTCATGCTCCATCTAGTTCCTTATCGTTACAACGCGCACACGCTCAGCTTATTTCTTAAAAGGGCGGCACGTAAAATGTTCTTCCGGTTGGGGACATTCTAGAAGTTTATATTGCCCGAAATTTTTTCACGTTTCATGTTCTTTTTAGTTTGTATTCAGTTTCTTTGTTTGTTTTTTCATTTCAGTTTTCTCTAAAATTGCGTGAATAGTTTTTTCAAATTCATGAACATTTTTAAAATTCTATTTTTTTAAATATACAAACATTTTTTAAATTAGTAAACTTTTCCAAAACTTGGGAACATTTTATAAAAAATTGAACTGTTAAAAATCCATGTGACTTTCTTAAAAATGTGTACAAAATAATAGTTTCATGAACATAAAACCGTTAAATTTTTGGTAGTGTATGAATATTTTTAGTTATAAAAAATAATTAAAACATTTTTTCCCAAATCAGTAGCTGTTGTTATTTTTACCTCTCAGCGAGCGAGAAGGTCCGGCGACGCCAGGCGACCTAACGACTATTTCGGTCCGCGACCCACTAGGCATACCTGGGAGAGGTGTTGCGCCAAACGACGCTCAAGTATTGAATAGCGAAATGCTAGGTCTCGTTTATTGCGCGGCCGTAGAAAGACTCAACAACGTACCTCAACTAGTTTTGCGAACCTTCTGCTGGCCAGTTTGATCTGGTTTGGGAACCTTCCATTAGTGATTTCAGGAGATTTTTCTTGATTTTTCTATTTCTTTACCGTGTTTATCCTATCGACTATCTTTGTTTCATACTTTTTATTTTTCCATTGTTTTCCCTTATCCTTTTTAATTTGTTTTAATGTTATTTTTATTTGTCAAATATGTGTCAAGTTTATTTCTAATAAACGGCAAGAATTTTACGTATAATGGTTGAACGTTTTGCAGATACATGTTGAATATTTCTCAAATGTGTGTTGACATTTAAGCTAATACATGTTAAATAATTGAGAAATGCACATTTATCATTTTTTTGAACACACAATTAACATTTCCAAACACATGCTTGATCATTTTCCAAAAATGTCATGACCATTTTATTAAAAAAACAAAAAATTCTATGTGTTACAACATTATCTAAAATGGCACAAACATTTTTTATATGTTATGTACAATTTTGTAAAATGGCATACAAAATTATTTATGTTTCACATTTTTCTTTTAAAATTATCAGGAAACATATTTTAAAATGTAAGAACATTTTTAAATATTATAAACAGCTTTGTGAATGGTACAAACATTGTCCACCAATTACGCGAACATTTCTAAAGACACAAACATTATTGAATGGTATGATCAAGTTTCGAAATTGCACGGATAATTTTTTTACATTTCATGAAATTTTCTTTAGTTTGGTGAACATTATTGATAATGGAAATAATGTGATTTTCGAAATATATACATATATTATTATTTTTCAAAATATATAAATGTAAAAATTAAAAATAGAAATAGAATAAAATAGATTTTTTTTAGAAAAAGGTAAGTTACTTTCTGGTGTTTGGCGATGCACATGCTCGTTTACATACCGGACCTAGCCCATTTACGAGGGGCGCTAAGGCGAGGCGGCCTTCGGTCTCACAATAGACTAGACCTAGACATGCCTCGCTCAATAGGATGTCCTTGTCACTTGTTGTGATACATAAGAGTAGTTACCTACCACTAGCCCTCGAATTGGGTCGACGCATTAGGGGGTCTGCTACTTCTTGAGCTTGTGCTGATTTTTTTCTTAAAGAGTAAAGGGTGATGCAGCAAAGTAGAGTAAATATTTCCGTCAATTTTGAGAACCAAAGTATCAATCCAGTAGGAGACAACGTGCAAGTCATCGAATACCTGCACAAATAAACACCAACTTGCACCGAACGCGATAAGGGGTTGTCAATCCCTTCACGGTTATTTGCAAAGTAAGATCTGATAGAGATGGATAAACGGTAAAGTAATATTTTTGGTTTATGGAACGGAAAGTAAAAGATTGCAAAGAAAGTAAATAGGAAACTAAAATTGTAGATCGGAAACTTATATATGGAAAATAGACCCGGGGGCCATAGGTTTCACTAGAGGCTTATCTCAAGATAGAAAATATTACAGTGGGTGAACAAATTACTGCCGACCAATTGATAGAAAAGCGCATAATTATGACGATATCTAAGGCAATGATCATGAATATAGATACCACGTTCGTATCAAGTAGACCGACTCCTGTTTGCATCTACTACTATTACTCCACATATCGCTCGACTCTTACCTGCATCTAGAGTATTAACTTCATAGAACAGAGTAACGCGTTAAGTAAGATGACATGATGTAGCGGGATAAACTCAAGCAATATGATGAAAAACCCATCTTGTTATCCTCGATGGCAAAAATACAATACGTGTCGGTTCCCCTTCTATCACTGGGATCGAGCACCGCAAGATTGAACCCAAAACTAAGCACTTCTCCCGTTACAAGAAAAATCAATTTAGTTGGCCAAACCAAATCGATAGTTCGAAGAGACTTGCAAACATATCAAATCATGCATATAAGAATTTAGATAGGATTCAAATAATATTCATAGATAAGCTGGTCATAAATCCACAATTCATCGGATCTCGGCAAACACACCGCAAAAGAGTATTACATCGGATAGATCTCCAAGAACATCGAGGAGAACATGGTATTGAGAATCAAAGAGAGAGAAGAAGCCATCTAGCTACTAGCTATGGACCTGTAGGTCTGAGGTAAACTACTCACGCTTCATCAGAGAGGCAATGATGTTGATGTAAGCCCTTCATGATCGAATCCCCCTCCGGCAGGATGCCGGAAAAGGCCCCTAGATGGGATCTCACAGTAACAGAAGGTTGCGGTGGTGGAAAAGTGTTTTCGTGGCTCTCCTGGTTGGTTTGGGAATATTTGAGAATATATAGGCGGAAGGAATAGGTCGGTGGAGTCACGAGGGGCCCACAAGGGTGGGGGCGCACTCCGTCCTTGTGGGTGCCTTGTGGCTTCCCTGACGTGTACCCCAAGTCCTCTGGATGTCTTCTGGTCCAAGACAAATCATCACAAAAGTTTCATTTCGTTTGGACTCCGTTTGATATTCCTTTTCTGTGAAACTCTAAAACAAGGAAAAAAATAAAACTGACATTGGGCTCTGGGTTAATAGGTTAGTCCCAAAAATAATATAAAATAGCATAATAATGCATATAAAACATCCAAAACAGATAATATAATAGTATGGAACAATCAAAAATTACTGCTCGCCCTTGAGTTGGTAAATGATAAAAACATAATTTTTGATATGGAATGCTACCTAACACATTTATCCATGTAATTTCTTTACTGTGGCATGAATATTCGGATCCGTATGATTCAAAACAAAAGTTTAATATTGACATAAAAACAATACTACTTCAAGCATTCTAACAAGGTAATTATGTCTTCTCAAAATAACATGGCCAAAAAAGTTTATCCCTACAAAATCATATAGTCTGGCTATGCTCTATCTTCATCACACAAAATATTTAAATCAAGCACAACCCCGATGACAAGCCAAGCAATTGTTTCATACTTTTGATGTTCTCAAACCTTTTCAACTTTCACGCAATACATGAGCGTGAGCCATGGACATAGCACTATAGGTGGAATAGACGGTGGTTGTGGAGAAGACAAAAAGAAGGAGATAGTCTCACATCAACTAGGCGTATCAACGGGCTATGGAGATGCCCATTAATAGATATCAATGTAAGTGAGTAGGGATTACCATGCAACGGATGCACTAGAGCTATACGTTTATGAAAGCTTAAAAAGAAATTAAGTGGGTGTGCATCCAACTTGCTTGCTCACGAAGACCTAGGGCAATTTGAGGAAGTCCATCGTTGGAATATACAAGCCAAGTCCTATAATGAAAATTTCTCACTAGTCTATGAAAGTGACAATATAGGAGACTCTCTATCATGAAGACCATGGTGCTACTTTGAAGCACAAGTGTGATAAAAGGATAGTAGGATTGCCCCTTCTCTCTTTTCTCTCATTTTTTGGGCCTTCTCTCATTTTTTTGGCCTCTTTTTTTCGTTCAGAGTCTCATCTCGACTTGTGGAGGAATCATAGTCTCCATCATCCTCTCCTCACATGGGACAATGCTCTAGTAATGAAGATCATCACACTTTTATTTACTTACAACTCAAGAATTACAACTCGATACTTAGAACAAAATATGACTCTATGTGAGTGCCTCTGGCGGTGTACCGGGATGTGCAATGAATCAAGAGTGACATGTATGAAAGATTTATGAACGGTGGCTTTGCCAAAAATACGATGTCAACTACATGATCATGCATAGCAATATGACAATGATGGAGCGTGTCATAATAAACGGAACGGTGGAAAGTTGCATGGCAATATATCTCGGAATGGCTATGGAAATGCCATAATAGGTAGGTATGGTGGCTGTTTTGAGGAAGGTATATGGTACCGGCGAAAGTTGCGCGGCACAAGAGAGGCTAGCAATGGTGGAAGGGTGAGAGTGCGTATAATCCATGGACCTAACATTAGTCATAAAGAACTCATATACTTATTACAAAAAATCTATTAGTTATCGAAACGAAGTACTACGCGCATGCTCCTAGGGGGATAGATTGGTAGGAAAATACCATCGCTCGTCCCCGACCGCCACTTATAAGGAAGACAATCAATAAATAAATCATGCTCCGACTTCATCACATAACGGTTCATCATACGTGCATGCTACGAGAATCACAGACTTTAACACAAGTATTTCTCAAATTCACAACTACTCACTAGCATCACTCTAATATCACCATCTTCATATCTCAAAACAATCATAAGAAATCAAATTTCTCATAGTATTCAATGCACTTTATATGAAAGTTTTTATTGTATCCCTCTTGGATGCCTATCATATTAGGACTAAATTTATAACCAAAGCAAATTACCGTGTTGTTTAGAGACTCTCAAAATAATATAAATGAAGCATGAGAGTTCATCAATTTCTATAAAATAAAACCACCACCGTGGTCTAAAAGATATAAGTGAAGCACTAGAGCAATATTGCCTAGCTCAAAAGATATAAGTGAAGCACAAAGAGTATTCTAATAAATCACGGTTCAAGCGTGTCTCTCTCAAAAGGTGTGTATAGCAAGGATGACTGTGGCAAACTAAAAATCAAAGACTCAAATTATACAATACGCTCCAAGCAAAACACATATCATGTGGTGAATAAAAATATAGACTCAAGTAAAGTTACCAATAGACGAAGACGAAAGAGGGGAGCCTTCCGGGGCATCCCCAAGCTTAGGCTCTTGGTATCCTTGAATTTTACCTTGGGGTGGCTCGGGCATCCCCAAGCTTATGCTTTTTCCACTTCTTATTCCATAGTCCATCAAATCCTTACCCAAAACTTGAAAACTTCACAACACAAAACTCAACAGAAAAACTCGTAAGCTCCGTTAGTATAAGAAAATAAATCATCACTTTTGGTACTGTTGTAAACTCATTCTTTATTTATATTGGTGTAATATCTACAATATTCTAACTTTTCCATGGTTCATACCCCCTGATAATAGCCATAGATTCATCAAAATAAGCAAACAACACATAGAAAACAGAATCTGTCAAAAACAGAATAGCCTGTAGCAATCTGGATATTTTGAATACTTCTATAACTCCAAAAAAATTGAAAAATTAGGAAAACCTAAACAATTTGCCTATTAATCTTCGGCAAAAAGAATAAGTATTTTATCGCACTTTTGTTTAAAATGAAAATTAATTTCCTGTGCGCAAAAGTTTTGTTTTTCAGTAAGATCAAATTAATTATTAAGCTATCCCAAAGGTCTTACTTGGCACAAACACTAATTAAAACATAAAACCACATCTAACCAGAGGCTAGATGAATTATTTAATGCAAAACAGAACCTAAAAAGCAAAAACTAAAAAACTAAAATTGGGTTGCCTCCAACAAGCGCTATTGTTTAACGCCGTTAGCTAGGCAGAGATAATTTTAATGATGCTCACATGAAAGATAGCAATTGAAACACAAAGAGAGCATTATAAAACATGTGACAACCAAGTTTAAGTCTAGCATGCTTCCTATGCATAGAGATTTTATAACCAAACAAATTATCAAGACAAATAAAAACTAGTATATGCAAGGAAGGAGAAAGAAACAATAGAAATCTCAACATAATAAGAGGTAATTTAGTGAAATAACAATTTCTACAACCATATTTTCCTCTCTCATAATAATTACATGTAGGATCATAATCAAATTCAACAATATAACTATCACATAAAATATTCTCAACATGATCCACATGCATGCAAAGTTGACACTCTTCCAAAATAGTGGGATTATCACAGAATGAAGTCATGACCTCTCCGAACCCACTTTTATCAAAAACTTCATAAGATTGAACATTATCCAAATATGTGGGATGTAAAGTTGACACCCTTCCAAACCCACTTTCAGTATTATTGCAAACATTATTATCAATCTCATATTCATCATGGGGCTTAAATAAAATTTCAAGATTATAAGAAGAATAATCACCCCAATCATGATCATTGCAACAAGTAGTGGACATAGCAAAACAAACATCCCCAAGCTTAGGATTGCATATCATTAACACAATTGACATTAATAGAATTTATAATAATATCATTGCAATCATGCTTTTCATAGCTATCGTGAATCCCTTCATAAATTTCTTCTTTCAACACTTCATCATAATTTTCAGATTCACGAATTTCAAGCAAAACCTCATAAAGATAATCTAGTGCACTCAACTCACTAGAAATTGGTTCATCATAATTGGATATTTTAAAAAGATTAGCAAGAGGATGAGGATCCATAACAATAGATTTTTAGCAAGCGAAGATGCAAGCAAATAGAAGGCATATTGTAACACGAGCAAACAAAAGGACGAACAGAAGAAGGGCGAAGAAAAGGGAAAGTCTTTTCGAAAATCATTTTAGAAGTGAGGGAGAGGAAAATGAGAGGCGAATGGTGAATAATGTAATGCGAGAGATGAGAGTTTATGATGGGTAATTCATATGTCCTGACTTGGCATAGATCTCCCCGGCAACGGCGCCAGAAATTCTTCCTGCTACTTCTTAAGCTTGCGTTGGTTTTTCCCTTGAAGAGGAAGGGTGATGCAACAAAGTAGAGTAAGTATTTCCCTCAGTTTTGAGAACCAAGGTATAAATCCAGTAGGAGACAACGCGCAAGTCATCGAATACCTGCACAAACAAACACCAGCTTGCACCCAACGTGATAAGGAGTTGTCAATCCCTTCACGGTTATTTGCAAAGTGAATCTCATAGAGATGGATAAATGGTAAAGTAATATTTTTGGTATTTTTGGTTTATGGAACGAAAATTAAAAGATGCAAAGAAAGTAAATAGGAAACTAAAATTGTAGATCGGAAACTTATATGATGGAAAATAGACCCGGGGGCCATAGGTTTCACTAGAGGCTTCTCTCAAGATAGAAAATATTATGGTGGGTCAACAAATTACTACCGAGCGATCGATAGAAAAGCGCATAGTTATGACGACATCTAAGGCAATGGTCATGAATATAGGCATCACGTCCGTATCAAGTAGACCGACTCCTGCCTGCATCTACTACTATTACTCCACACACTGCCCGACTCCTGCCTGCATCTAGAGTATTAAGTTCACAGAACAGAGTAACGCATTAAGTAAGATGACATGATGTAGCGGGATAAACTCAAGCAATATGATGAAAACCCCATCTTGTTATTGTTGGGGAACGTAGTAATTTCAAAAAATTCCTACGCACACGCAAGATCATGGTGATGCATAGCAACGAGAGGGGAGAGTGTTGTCCACGTACCCTCGTAGACCGAAAGCGGAAGTGTTAGCACAACGCAGTTGATGTAGTCGTACGTCTTCACGATCCGACCGATCAAGTACCGAACGGACGGCACCTCCGAGTTGTGCACACGTTCAACTCGATGACGTCCCTCGAACTCCGATCCAGCCGAGTGTTGAGGGAGAGTTTTGTCAGCACGACGGCGTGGTGATGATGATGATGTTCTACCGATGCAGGGCTTCGCCTAAGCACCGCTACGATATGACCGAGGTGGATTATGGTGGAGGGGGGCACCGCACACAGCTAAGAGATCCAAGGGATCAATTGTTGTATCTTTGGGGTGCCCCTGCCCCTGTATATAAAGGAATGGAGGAGGGGGTGGGCCGGCCCTCTCTATGGCGCGCCCTAGGGGAGTCCTACTCCCACCGGGAGTAGGATTCCCCCTTTCCTAGTAGAATTAGGAGCCCTTCCAAGTAGTAGGAGTAGGAGGGAAGGAAAGGGAAGGGAAAAGGAGAAGGAAGGAAGGGGGCGCCCCCCCCCTAGTCCAATTCGGACCAGCCCATGGGGAGGGGTGCGGCCACCCTTTGAGGCCTTTCTCTCCTTTCTCGTATGGCCCATTAAGGCCCAATACGAATTCCCGTAACTCCCCGGTACTCCCGAAAATACCCGAATCACTCGGAACCTTTCCGATGTCCGAATATAGTCGTCCAATATATTGATCTTTACATCTCGACCATTTTGAGACTCCTCGTCATGTCCCCGATCTCATCTGGGACTCCGAACTCCTTCGGTACATCAAAACACATAAACTCATAATATAACCGTCATCGAACTTTAAGCGTGCGGACCCTATGGGTTCGAGAACTATGTAGACATGACCGAGACACGTCTCTGGTCAATAACCAATAGCGGAACCTGGATGCTCATATTGGCTCCCACATATTCTATGAAGATCTTTATCGGTCAGACCGCATAACTACATACGTTGTTCCCTTTGTCGTCGGTATGTTACTTGCCCGAGATTCGATCGTCGGTATCTCAATTCCTGGTTCAATCTCGTTACCGACAAGTCTCTTTACTCATTCCGTAATACATCATCCCGCAACTAACTCATTAGTTGCAATGCTTGCAAGGCTTAAGTGATGTGCATTACCGAGAGGGCCCAGAGATACCTCTCCGACAATCGGAGTGACAAATCCTAATCTCGAAATACGCCAACCCAACAAGTACCTTTGGAGACACCTGTAGAGCACCTTTATAGTCACCCAGTTACGTTGTGACGTTTGGTAGCACACAAAGTGTTCCTCCGGTAAACGGGAGTTGCATAATCTCATAGTCATAGGAACATGTATAAGTCATGAAGAAAGCAATAGCAACAAACTAAACGATCAAGTGCTAAGCTAACGGAATGGGCCAAGTCAATCAAATCATTCTCCTAATGATGTGATCCCGTTAATCAAATGACAACTCATGTCTATGGTTAGGAAACATAACCATCTTTGATCAACGAGCTAGTCAAGTAGAGGCATACTAGTGACATACTGGTTGTCTATGTATTCACACATGTATTATGTTTCCGGTTAATACAATTCTAGCATGAATAATAAACATTTATCATGATATAAGGAAATAAATAATAACTTTATTATTGCCTCTAGGGCATATTTCCTTCAGTTATCCTCGATGGAAATAATACAATACGTGTTGGTTCCCCTTCTGTCACTGGGATCGAGCACCGCAAGATTAAACCCAAAGTTGAGCACTTCTCCCATTGCAAGAAAAACCAACCTAGTTGGCCAAACCAAATTGATAGTTCGAAGAGATTTGCAAAGATATCAAATCATGCATATAAGAATTCAGAGGAGATTCAAATAATATTCATAGTTAAGCTGATCATAAATCCACAATTCATCAGATCTCGGCAAACACACCGCAAAAGAGTATTACATCGGATAAATCTCCAAGAACATCGAGGAGAACATGGTATTGAGAATAAAAGAGAGAGAAGAAGCCATCTAGCTACTTGCTATGGACCCGTAGGTCTGAGGTAAACTACTCACGCTTCATCGGAGAGGCAGTGGTGTTGATGTAGAAGCCCTTCGTGATCGAATCCCCCTCCGTCAGGACGCTGGAAAAGGCCCCTAGATGAGATCTCACAGGTACAGAAGGCTGCGACGGTGGAAAAGTGTTTTCGTGGCTCTCCTGGTTAGTTGGGAATATTTGAGAATATATATGCGGAAGAAATAGGTCGGTGGAGTCACGAGGGGCCCACAAGGGTGGGGGCGCGCCCTACCCCCTGGGTGCGCCCTCCGTCCTTGTGGGTGCCTCGTGTTTTCCCTGACGTGTACTCCAAGTCCTCTGGATGTCTTATGGTCCAAGAAAAATCATCGTGAAAGTTTCATTCTGTTTGGACTCCGTTTGATATTCCTTTTGTGTGAAACTCTAAAATAAGGGAAAAAACAGAAACTGGCACTGGGCTCTAGGCTAATAGTTAGTCCCAAAAATAATATAAAATAGCATAATAATGCATATAAAACATCCAAAACAGATAATATACATGGAACAATCAAAAATTATAGATACGTTGGAGACGTATCAGGGTCACGGGAGTCATTCGCTGGAATGATTTATGAAAGTTTCAAGCATATTGTAGGATGGAAATTATGTTTAGGGATGGGGTGATTAGACTAGCCAAATTAAGGTCATTCTTTTCCCACTTTTACTTCTTGATTTTTTTAGCAAGGCTAGGAACACCCTGCGGATGCAAGTCTAACCATAGATAGTGAAAAGTAAAGACATGACAAGTGATACTAAGTAAAGGATGAGTTAGAAGATATGCAAACGATATGGTGACACGAAAGATCTTGATCTATGGTTCTGATAGGTTGTGCTATCGTGCATCAACGTTGATGGGACCTTCAATCTCAAGGATAACAGATGTGAATCCAGATAGGTATGGAGTCCACAGAGGGCTCACCTTACCTATTCCACCATGTCTTACACCCACGAAAGAATAGCCTCACTCGGGGCAGATCTTCACGAATTAATCGATCTCCTTGCCATTGAAAATTTCTTGGTTTCTCCATGCGATTTGAAGACACCCAAACACACCTAACCAATCTAGGATACCACACCCTTTAAAAGGTGATAGATGGGGTTGTTGATGATGAAATCATTACCCTTATGCTTAAAATATAATCTCCTCAACACTCAAACTTTGTCTCGCATATTTTGGCTTTGGGGTAGGAAAGAGTATGGGTGAAAAGCAATGAGGTGACTAGAAATCAAAGATTCTATGGTTGAAGTGGAATCCTTTTAAAATCAACACAAGGATGGGAGCTCTCTCTCAAAAAAATGGATATGGAATGTGTTTGCGCTCTGGTTGCTCTATGAGAGTCTGGTGGAGTGGGTAGTGTATATATAGGCAGCACCAAAAATCCAAGCATTACACACCTTTATGCAATGTCGGGTGAGACTGGATGAAACCACTCAGTGAGACTAACTTGTACAATAGCTTTGAACTTTGGGCTCTTCGGTGACTCCGGATGAAAATGTTCGATGGCTCCGAGTTGTGATGACCTAAGCTCTTTACACACTTCGGTGTCACTAGCTGAAACTATTTGGAAATTTCGAATGAATTTCAGTAAGAAAGAGAAGGTTGACAAGTGCTTTTTGGTGGGACCGAATCGTCAACTCGGTGGAACCAAAGTTTTAGGGTTAAGGCAGCGGGTATATCATGAATGACTTAGTGACTATGGGTGTATATGGTTCGGTGTGTCTGAGATGCATTTAGCTAGGGTTTGTGATATAGTGGGAATGTGGGAATATGAATGTGGCTTTTGGAGCTTGATTTATAGGCTCTTGAGCAGTGAATTCATGATCATAACTGAAGGAAATATGCCCTAGAGGCAATAATAAAGTTGTTATTTATATTTACTTATATCATGATAAATTTTTATTATTCATGCTAGAATTATATTAACCGGAAACTTAGTAAATGTGTGGATACATAAACAAAACATAATGTCCCTAGTATGCCTCTACTTGACTAGCTCATTAATCAAAGATGGTTAAGTTTTCTAACCATGGACATGTGTTGTCATTTGACGAATGGGATCACATCATTAGAGAATGATGTGATGGACAAGACCCATTCGTTAGCTTAGCATTAATGATCGTTTAGTTTTTATTGCTATTGCTTTCATCATGACTTATACATGTTCCTCTAACTATGAGATTATGCAACTCCCGAATACCGAGGAACACCTTGTGTGCTATAAAACATCACAACGTAACTAGGTGATTATAAAGATGCTCTACAGGTGTCTCCAAAGGTGTTTGTTGGGTTGGCATAGATCAAGATTAGGATTTGTCACTCCGTGTATCAGAGAGGTATCTCTGGGCCCTCTCGGTAATGCACATCACTATAAGCCTTGCAAGCAATGTGACTAATGAGTTAGTTGCGGGATGATGCATTACAGAACGAGTAAAGAGATTAAACTAGGTATGATGATACCGACGATCGAATCTCGGGCAAGTAACATACCGATGACAAAGGGAATGGCGTATGTTGCTATGCGGTTTGACCGATAAAGATCTTCGTAGAATATGTAGGAGCCAATATGAGCATCTAGGTTCCGCTATTGGTTATTGACCGGAGATGTGTCTCGGTCATGTCTACATAGTTCTCGAACCCGTAGGGTCTGCGCGCTTAACGTTCGATGACGATTTTTATTATGAGTTATTTGATTTGATGACCGAAGTTTTTTCGGAGTCCCGAATGAGATCACGGACATGACGAGGAGTCTCAAAATGGCCGAGAGGTAAAGATTCATATATAGGACGATGGTATTTGGACACCGGAAATGTTTCAGGAGATACCGGGTCATCGGAAGGGGTTCCGGGCAACCCCCGGCAAAGATATGGGCTTAATGGGCCAAGTAAGGGAACACACTAGCCCAAAAGGAGCTGGTGCGCCCCCTATAGGTCCAGCCACGTGGGGGAGAAAGGGAAATGAGAGGATGAAAAGGAAAGTATGAAGTAGGACTCCTACTTCATTCCCCTCCCCCCTCCTTCCTTTCCCCCTTGTCCAAATATGGTAGGGGGGCTGCTACCTCTTGAGCACTGCATTGGTTTTCCTCGAAGAGGAAGGGATGATGCAGCAAAGTAGCATAAGTATTTCCCTCAGTTTTTGAGAACCAAGGTATCAATCCAGTAGGAGGCTACGTGCGAGTCCCTCGTACGTGCTCAAAACAAATAAATCCTCGCAACCAATGCGAATAGGGGTTGTCAATCCCTACACGGCCACTTACAAGAGTGAGATCTGATAGATATGATAAGATAATATTTTTGGTATTTTTGTGATAAAGATGCAATGTAAAATAAAGGAAAAGTAAAGAGCAAAGGAAATAACTAAGTAGTAGGAGATTAATATGATAAAGATAGACCCCGGGGGCATAGGTTTCACTAGTGGCTTCTCTCGAGAGCATAAGTATTCTATGGTGGGTGAACAAATTACTGTTGAGCAATTGACAGAATTGAGCATAGTTATGAGAATATCTAGGTATGATCATGTATATAGGCATCACGTCCGAGACTAGTAGACCGACTCCTGCCTGCATCTACTATTATTACTCCACTCATCGAACGCTATCCAGCATGCATCTAGAGTATTAGGTTAAAAACAGAGTAATGCCTTAAGCAAGATGACATGATGTAGAGAGATAAACTCATGCAATATGATGAAAACCCCATCTTGTTATTCTCGACGGCAACAATATAATACGTGCCTTGCTGCCCCTACTGTCACTGGGAAAGGACACCGCAAGATTGAACCCAAAGCTAAGCACTTCCCCATTGCAAGAAAGATCAATCTAGTAGGCCAAACCAAACTGATAATTCGAAGAGACTTGCAAAGATAACCAATCATACATAAAATAATTCAGAGAAGATTCAAATATTGTTCATAGATAGACTTGACCATAAACCCACAATTCATCGGTCTCAACAAACACACCGCAAAAAGAAGATTACATCGAATAGTTCTCCACAAGAAAGGGGGATAACATTGTATTGAGATCCAAAAAGAGAAAAGAAGCCATCTAGCTGATGTAGAAGCCCTCCGTGATCGATGCCCCCTCCGGCGGAGCTCCGAAACAGGCCCCAAGATGGGATCTCGTGGATACAGAAAGTTGCGGCGGTGGAATTAGGTTTTTGGCTCTGTATCTGATCGTTTGGGGGTACGTAGGTATATATAGGAGGAAGGAGTACATCGGTGGAGCAACAGCGGGCCCACGAGGGTGGAGGGCGCGCCGGGGGGGAGGGTAGGCGCGCCCCCTACCTCGTGGCCTCCTCTTTTGTGTCTTGACGTAGGGTCCAAGTCTCCTGGGTCTTGTTCGTTGAGAAAATCACGTTCCCGAAGGTTTCATTCCGTTTGGACTCCGTTTGATATTCCTTTTCTTCAAAACCCTAAAACACGCAAAAAAAGCAATTCTAGGCCGGGCCTCCGGTTAATAGGTTAGTCCCAAAAATAATATAAAAGTGGATAATAAAGCCCAATAATGTCCAAAACAGTAGATAATATAGCATGGAGCAATCAAAAATTATAGATACGTTGGAGACGTACCAAGCATCCCCAAGCTTAATTCCTGCTCGTCCTCGAGTAGGTAAATGATAAAAACAAAATTTTTGATGCGGAGTGCTACTTGGCATAATTTTAATGTAATTATTCTTAATTGTGGTATGAATATTCAGATCCGAAAGATTCAAGACAAAAGTTCATATTGACATAAAAGTAATAATACTTCAAGCATACTAACTAAGCAATTATGTCTTCTCAAAATAACATGGCCAAAGAAAGTTCATCCCTACAAAATCATATTGTTTAGTCATGCTCCATTTTCTTCACACAAGAATGCTCTCATCATGCATAACCCCGATGACAAGCCAAGCAATTGTTTCATACTTTAGTAATCTCAAACCTATAAACTTTCACGCAATATATGAGCGCGAGCCATGGACATAGCACTATGGGTGGAATAGCATATAATGAGGGGGTTATGTGGAGAAGACAAAAAGGAGAAAGTCTCACATCAACGAGGCTAATCAATGGGCTATGGAGATGCCCACCGATTGATGTTAATGCAAGGAGTAGGGATTGCCATGCAACGGATGCACTAGAGCTATAAATGTATGAAAGCTCATCAAAAGAAACTAAGTGGGTGTGCATCCAACTTGCTTGCTCACGAAGACCTAGGGCACTTGAGGAGGCCCATTGTTGGAATATACAAGCCAAGTTCTATAATGAAAATTTCCCACTAGTATATGAAAATGACAAAACAAGAGACTCTCTATCATGAAGATTATGGTGCTACTTTGAAGCACAAGTGTGGCAAAGGATAGTAACATTCTCCCTTCTCTCCTTTTCTCTCTTTTTTTGGGCCTTCCCTTATTTTTTTATGGCCTTTCTTTTTTTTTCTTTTTTTGGGCCTTCTCCCTTTTTTTATGGCCTTTCTCTCTTTTTTTATAATTCCTCACTTGGGACAATGCTCTAGAAAATGATGATCATCACACTTCTATTTATTTACAACTCGATACTAGAACAAAAGATGACTCTATATGAATGCCTCCGGTGGTGTACCGGGATATGCAATGGACCAAGAGTGACATGTATGAAAGAATTATGAACGGTGGCTTTGCCACAAATACTATGTCAACTACATGATCATGCTAAGCAATATGACAATAATGAATGTGTCATGATAAACGGGATGGTGGAAAGTTGCATGGCAATATATCTCGGAATGGCTATGGAAATGCCATAATAGGTAGGTATGGTGGCTGTTTTGAGGAAGATATGAGGAGGTTTATGTGTGAAAGAGCGTATCATATCACGGGGTTTGGATGTACCGGCGAAGTTTGCGCCAACTCTCAATGTGAGAAAGGGCAATGCACGGTACCGAAGAGGCTAGCAAGGATGGAAGGGTGAGAGTGTGTATAATCCATGGACTCAACATTAGTAATAAAGAACTCACATACTTATTGCAAAAATCTACAAGTCATCAAAAACCTCGGCACTATGCGCATGCTCCTAGGGGGATAAATTAGTAGGAAAAGACCATCGCTCGTCCCCGACCGCCACTCATAAGGAGGACAATCAAATAACACCTCATGTTCAAATTTGTTACATAACGTTTACCATACGTGCATGCTACGGGACTTGCAAACTTCAACACAAGCATTTCTCAATTTCACAACTACTCAACTAGTTGGCTTTGATATTATTACCTCCATATCTCAAAACAATCATCAGACATCAAACTTCTCTTAGTATTCAAAACACTCATAAGAAAATTTTACTAATTTTGAATACCTAGCATATTAGGATTTTAAGCAAATTACCGTGCTATTTAAGACTCTCAAAATAATCTAAGTGAAGCATGAGAGATCAACGGTTTCTATAAAAAAATCCACCACTGTGCTCTAAAAGATATAAGTGAAGAACTAGAGCAAAACTATATAACTCAAAAGATATAAGCGAAGCACATAGAGTATTCTAACAAATTCCGAATCATGTATGGCTCTCTCAAAAGGTATGTACAGCAATGATGATTATGGTAAACTAAAAAGTAAAGACTCAAATCATACAAGACCCTTCAAGCAAAACACATATCATCTGGCGAATAAAAATATAGCTTGAAGTAAAGTTACCGATAGAAGTAGACGAAAGAGGGGATGCCTTCTGGGGAATCCCCTAGATTTGGCTTTTAGGTGTCCTTAGATTATCTTGGGGGTTCCGTGGGCATCCCCAAGCTTAGGCTCTTGCCACTCCTTGTTCCATAATCCATCAAATCTTTACCCAAAACTTGAAAACTTCACAACACAAAACTCAAAGTAGAAAACCTCGTGAGCTCCGTTAGCGAAAGAAAACAAAATACCACTTCAAGGTACTGTAATGAACTCATTATTTATTTATATTGGTGTTATACCTACTGTATTCCAACTTCTCTGTGGTTTATAAACTATTTTACTAGCCATAGATTCATCAAAATAAGCAAACAACACATGAAAAACAGAATCTGTCAAAAACAGAACAATCTGTAGTAATCTGTAGCTAGCGAAAGATCTGGAACCCCAAAAATTCTAAAATAAATTGCTGGACGTGAGGAATTTATCTATTAATCATATTTAAAAATAATTAACTAAATATCACTTTCCAAATAAAAATGGCAGTAGTTCTCGTGAGCGCTAAAGTTTTTGTTTTTTACAGCAAGTGTAACAAGACTTTCCCCAAGTCTTCCCAACGGTTATACTTGGCAAAAACACTAATTAAACACAAAAAACACAAGAAAAACAGAGTCTAGATAAATTATTTATTACTAAACAGGAGCAAAAAGCAAGGAATAAAAATAAAATTGGGTTGCCTCCCAACAAGCGCTATCGTTTAACGCCCCTAGCTAGGCATAACAAGCAAGGACAGATCTATGTATTGCCATGTTTGGTAGGCAATCCATAAGTGGCTCTCATAATAGATTCATAAGGTAAGTTAATTTTATTTCTAGGAAATGTTCCATGCCTTTCCTTAATGGAAATTGGAATCTAATATTTCCTTCCTTCATATCAATAATTGCACCAATCGTTCTAAGGAAAGGTCTACCAAGAATAATAGGACATGAAGGATTGCAATCTATGTCAAGAACAACGGGCACATAATTCCTATTTGCAACAATAAGAACATAATTAATTCTTCCTATAGGTTTCTTAATAGTGGAATCCGCAAGGTGCAAGTTTAAAGAGCAATCATCAAAATCACGGAAACCTAACAAATCACACAAAGTCTTTGGAATCGTGGAAACACTAGCACCCAAATCACATAAAGCATAGCATTCATGATCTTTAATTTTAATTTTAATAGTTGGTTCCCACTCATCATAAAGCTTTCTAGGGATAGAAACTTCCAATTCAAGTTTTTCTTCATAAGATTGCATCAAGGCATCAACGATATGTTTAGTAAACACTTTATTTTGACTATAAGCATGAGGAGAATTTAGCACGGATTGCAATAAGGAAATACAATCAATCAAAGAGCAATTTTCATAGTTAAATTTCTTGAAATCCATAATAGTGGGTTTAGCAACATCTAAGGTTTTAATTTCTTCAATCCCACTTTTATCAATTTTAGCATCAAGATCAAAAAATTCCGAATTCTTAGAACACCTTCTAGGTAAAGGTGGATCATATTCAGTCCCATTATTATCAAGATTAATATTGCAAAACAAAGATTTAATAGGGGACACATCAATAACTTTTAGATCTTCATTATTATTTTCATAGGAACTAGAAGAACACGCTCTTATAAAGGCATCTTTCTTAGCATGCATCCTAGCGGTTCTTCCTTTGCACTCATCAATGGAAATTCTCATGGCTTTGAGAGACTCATTGATATCATGCTTAGGTGGAATAGATCTAAGTTTCAAAGAATCAACATCAAGAGAAATTTTATCAATGTTCCTAGCCAACTCATCAATCTTAAGCAATTTTTCTTCAATCAAAGCACTAAAATTCTTTTGCGAAGTAATAAATTCTTTAATATTAGATTCAAAATCAGAGGGCATATTATTATAATTTCCATAAGAATTTTTGTAGGAATTACCATAATTATTAGAGGGATTACTAGGATAAGGCCTAGGATTAAAATTTCCTCTATATGCATTGTTACCAAAATTGTTCCTACCAACAAAATTCACATCCATAGATTCATTATTATTCTCAATCAAAGTAGACAAGGGCATATCATTAGGATCAAAAGAAACACTCTTATTAGCAAATAATTTCATAAGTTCATCCATCTTTCCACTCAAAACATTAATTTCTTCTATCGCATGCACCTTTTTATTAGTAGATCTTTCAGTATGCCATTGAGAATAATTAACCATAATATTATCTAGGAGTTTAGTAGCTTCTCCTAAAGTGATTTCCATAAAAGTGCCTCCCGCGGCCGAATCTAAAAGATTCCTAGAAGCAAAATTCAATCCGGCATAAAAATTTTGTATAATCATCCACAAATTCAAACCATGAGTAGGGAAATTACGTATTATTAGTTTCATTCTCTCCCAAGCTTGTGCAACATGTTCATGATCAAGTTGCTTAAAATTCATAATATCGTTTCTAAGAGAGATGATCTTAGCGGGAGGAAAATACTTAGAGATAAAAGCATCTTTGCACTTATTCCATGAATCAATACTATTTTTAGGCAAAGACGAAAACCAAGCTTTAGCACGATCTCTAAGTGAAAAAGGAAATAGCTTCAATTTAACAATATCATTATGCACATCTTTATTATTTTGCATATCACACAAATCAACGAAGCTATTTAGATGGGTAGCGACATCTTCACTAGGAAGGCCGGAAAACGGATCTTTCATGACAAGATTCAGCAAAGCAGTATTAATTTCACAAGATTCAGCATCAGTAAGAGGAGCAATCGTAGTGCTAATAAAATCATTGTTGTTGGTATTAGTGAAGTCACATAATTTAGTATTATCTTGAGCCATCGTGACAAGCAAGCGAACTAACACACAAGCAAACAAAAAGCAAGCGGGCAAAAAGAGGCAAATAGAGAAAGAGATGGAGGATAGAGAGAGAGAGGGCGAATAAAATGGCAAGGGTGAAGTGGGGGAGAGGAAAACGAGAGGCAAATGGCAAATAATGTTATGCGGGAGATAAGGGTATGTGATGGGTACTTGGTATGTTTAACTTTTGCGTAGACCTCCCCGGCAACAGCGCCAGAAATCCTTCTTGCTACCTCTTGAGCACTGCGTTGGTTTTCCCCGAAGAGAAAGGGATGATGCAGCAAAGTAGCGTAAGTATTTCCCTCAGTTTTTGAGAACCAAGGTATCAATCCAGTAGGAGGCTACGCGCGAGTCCCTCGTACCTGCTCAAAACAAATAAATCCTTGCAACCAATGCGAATAGGGGTTGTCAATCCCTACACGGCCACTTACAAGAGTGAGATCTGATAGATATGATAAGATAATATTTTTGGTATTTTTGTGATAAAGATGCAATGTAAAATAAAGGAAAAGTAAAGAGCAAAGGAAATAACTAAGTAGTAGGAGATTAATATGATAAAGATAGACCCCGGGGGCATAGGTTTCACTAGTGGCTTCTCTCGAGAGCATAAGTATTCTATGGTGGGTGAACAAATTACTGTTGAGCAATTGACAGAATTGAGCATAGTTATGAGAATATCTAGGTATGATCATGTATATAGGCATCACGTCCGAGACTAGTAGACCGACTCCTGCCTGCATCTACTATTATTACTCCACTCATCGAACGCTATCCAGCATGCATCTAGAGTATTAGGTTAAAAACAGAGTAATGCCTTAAGCAAGATGACATGATGTAGAGAGATAAACTCATGCAATATGATGAAAACCCCATCTTGTTATTCTCGACGGCAACAATATAATACGTGCCTTGCTGCCCCTACTGTCACTGGGAAAGGACACCGCAAGATTGAACCCAAAGCTAAGCACTTCCCCATTGCAAGAAAGATCAATCTAGTAGGCCAAACCAAACTGATAATTCGAAGAGCATAAAATAATTCAGAGAAGATTCAAATATTGTTCATAGATAGACTTGATCATAAACCCACAATTCATCGGTCTCAACAAACACACCGCAAAAAGAAGATTACATCGAATAGTTCTCCACAAGAGAGGGGGAGAACATTGTATTGAGATCCAAAAAGAGAGAAGAAGCCATCTAGCTAATAACTATGGACCCGTAGGTCTGAGGTAAACTACTCACACTTCATCGGAGGGGCTATGGTGTTGATGTAGAAGCCCTCCGTGATCGACGCCCCCTCCGGCAGAGCTCCGGAACAGGCCCCAAGATGGGATCTCATGGATACAGAAAGTTGCGGCGGTGGAATTAGGTTTTTGGCTCTGTATCTGATCATTTGGGGGTACGTAGGTATATATAGGAGGAAGGAGTACGTCGGTGGAGCAACAGGGGGGCCACGAGGGTGGAGGGCGCGCCTGGGAGGGGGGGGGGTAGGCGCACCCCCTACCTCGTGGCCTCCTCTTTTGTGTCTTGACGTAGGGTCCAAGTCTGCTGGGTCTTGTTCACTGAGAAAATCACGTTCCCGAAGGTTTCATTCCGTTTGGACTCCGTTTGATATTCCTTTTCTTCGAAACCCTAAAACAGGCAAAAAACAACAATTCTAGGCTGGGCCTCCGGTTAATAGGTTAGTCCCAAAAGTAATATAAAAGTGGATAATAAAGCCCAATAATGTCCAAAATAGTATATAATATAGCATGGAGCAATCAAAAATTATAGATACGTTGGAGACGTATCAGGGGCAAATTGGACTAGAGGCCCAAGTAGGATTCCTCCTACTTGGGCGTGCCCTAGGCTGCCTCCCTCCCTCTCCCTCCTTTATATACACTAGATCATCAAAGGCGCGCATTGCCGCGCCCATCCATTGTTTCAATAAAATGGTTGAAATGTTCATAAATTTAATTGAGAAGCATAATTTTAAAGAAAATTGTCATAAAGTGGTCATACGTCATTTTTATCTAGTTACCCAATATTATTCAAAATATGCATATAGACACATGTTGCCAGCAAGTTCCTAAATGCCAATATTTGGTTCATAAATTGTAGTTTTGATAATCACAATATGACACATCATTTGCAATGTAGAGTTGATAAGAAAATGGCGTTGCTCATAAGTCAGCTCATATAATCAAAAACCCTCTTAGCCAACAAAGAGCATAGTTGATAAGAAAATGGTATCTTTCTCATATAATCAAAGTCGCTCTAAGTCTGTGAGTTACCACCGAAGATGTCATAAGCACCATACTACTCAGACATAAGATTATTCTAGTCAAAAACTAAGTTTTCATTTAGAGATGAGCTAGCCAAATTGTCAGCCACCAAATTACAAAGTTTGTGATGTCAAAGACCAAACGACACAAGACTACATGGTCCCGGGAAGCACCAATCCTAGCTAGTGTGTCAGCCCCATTATTACGAGCTCTGAGAAATAGAAAATTCGAATACTCTCAAAGTAACAATACAAAGAGGAAGGAGAGATCTCTGAATATGACAGCATTAACACACTCCTTCTCCTAGCATTGAAACAAGCATGACGTAATTTGTTCCATGCAGAGGTTCAGATTTGTTAAGCATACCATGCATGTGTAGTTTTCCCAGAAGATGCTGCAACAATGACACAACTTTCTTTCTAATGTCCAAGATAGCTCTTGGGATAGCTGATCGCGCACCCTCTTTCTACAACCAAATATCATGATTTTGCAATATCTGAAAATTAGAAGGAATGTACTAAAAGAATGTCTATTAAAAGATAATCTATATGATCTTGCTTTTTTTAACTTGTTAGATACAACATACAAACCCTATGGAGAATAAGGGTGCTGCTATATTGGCATTTAATTTATGAGGTGCTTTCTACAAACAAGGAGTGACTACTAAACTAAATTGAAATGACTTGCACAATGCGTAGGAGCATGTATAATGAGTCAATACTACAACATCTTATGTTGTGGTCAAGTGAAACTAATTGTCATATATTGAAAATAATAAAAGATAGATAAACTTAAATATAGAATCAAATTCTTAAGTTTCACCTTAACAGGTTTAACAATAAAAGTAGAGTAATGATATGGTCCGATATCTCTTTTGGACAAGACCAACTAAAACATTACCAAGTAACTGCAAAGCAGAAGCAAGGAAGAAAGAAATTAATTAGTCGTACAACATTATCAATGTGTTCCCATAGCATAACATGTACCTCATTTACGACATGGGATTAGATCATTGTTAAAGAGACGAAAAATACCTGGACAGAGGTCGGTCGAGTCCTTGAAGGACGTGGTTGACCAATGCCCAAATAATGATGACCTGCCAACAATGCACACAAAATGGCTCCTCTCGAACTGAAGGAAAAAAACACCACCTACCATCACGTGCAGATGAAATGCCTCACAAATCCTAATTTGTAAGGCTACTTAATAATAATAGCAGGAAATATGGTATCATGAAGAAATCTAGAAACTGAAGAATGAAAGCTATGATTGACTTGCCTGCAATTTTGGTAATAATAGAACTAATTAAATATTTAGATTGATTACAAAAAACAAACATCTATAGAGAAGAAGGAAAGCTTCTATATCCTCCAAAGGCGAAGGTAACAAAACTGGTAGAGAGATGACTTACTCTCATAGTGCTTGAAATCAAAGGGGAGCCCTCTTGTGCCATTCGTGCCATGTCTGGTGTGGTATTATCAATGTAGATGGATTCAATCTAGAAAGGAAGAATTATAAAACAAGGACCTAACTAACTCTTTTTTTGACAATGACATGGCTTTACAAAGTCAGACAAGCAAAGACTATGGCCCTCATGTAGATTTTTTATCCATCCATGTAAATAGGGAATTATGGGGAAAAGGTAACATCATCATATAATCATTGCAAGTAAATTCTATTGCACCTGCTGACTGGACATCTTTAAAAATTACAGAAATAACAGCAGAAGGGAGATGTGGTATACAGCTGGTACTTTAAATCCTCGGAGAAGAAATATCCCAAGAATGAAGTGTTCCACTTCACAACATAATATTTTAAGCAAATGGCACATGAAATTGCTAGGGATGAATATAGGCTAGCACTTTTTTGACCGAATCCAGAACAAGATGTGCCATAGATGAGCAACTGCTCGCCCTCATGGTCACTGGATCTTTGCGGACGCTGGACTTGGATTCGGTCTCTGTAACCAGTCCCATTGAGAGAAGGATATGGAGGGGGGGCTTCCTAGTTCCCATAAAGAGATCCTGGAGCGAAGAATATGGGAACGTTGAATTTGAGAGAAGGGTTAAGATTTCTAAATCGGATAAAGAGGTGAGGGTAGCCTTTACCTGGTTTATGTGGAGCATATCATCGTCATCTCTGAGGCGCGAATGGTGACAAGGGATCAAGGCGGTGGACGACATCGCTGGGAGAGGATGCAGCTAGAGCGCGGCGCGAGAGAGCAGTTGTCGCCGCCACTATCCTTGCCGACCACCATGTGGATTCCACCAGGAGGGGCATCTCTACTCGGGGTCGAATTTGGGGTAGTGGCCCTCCAATGAAGGTCGCTTTTGCCGATGGCGATGCCAGAGGAGAGATCGGGGAAGCGGAGCGGGCGCTGCGGGGGTGGTATGCGGTGGAAGGGAGGAGATGGGTCGAGCAAGGTTGATACATGGCATGGGCTTCGTGTGGTGGACGGCCCAATTAACCTCAGACCTTCGATTTTTCCATTGGAATAGCGGCCCTCGAGGACATGTAGCCCAGGTAAGTGCTCGTTTATTATCGAACGAAGCGGTCGGATGTGTGGTTAAGAGCCAGTCCAGTGGCTGAAATTTTCCAAAAGTGGCGATCGGACGGTTGCGAACGTACATAGCCTGAGAGGGCCGGAAAAGTGCTCGGTTATAATGTTTCTAAATGGGGAGGGCACTCCTAGAACACACATCAATTGCTCCTAGCCGTGTGTGGTGTCCCCCTCCATAGCTAACACCTCGGTCATATCATCATTGTGCTTAGGCAAAGCCCTGCACCGGTAACTTCATCATCACCGTCGCCATGCCGTCGTGCTAACGAAATTCTACCCCGTCCTCAACTGGATCAAGAGCTCGAGGGACGTCATCATGCTGAACGTGTGCTGAACACGGGGGTGCTGTACGTTCGGTACTTGGATCGGTTGGATCATGAAGACGTTCGACTACATCAACTGCGTTACTAAATGCTTCCACTTTCGGTCTACGAGGGTACGTGGACACACTCTCCCGTCTCGTTGCTATGCTTCTCCTAGATAGATCTTGCATGATCGTAGGATTTTTTTTGAAATACTACGTTCCCCAACAGTGGCATCCGAGCCAGGTCTATGCGTAGATGTTATATGCACGAGTAGAACACAAAGAGTTGTGGGCGATAATAGTCATACTGCTTACCAGCAACGTCTTACTTTGATTCGGCGGTATTGTTGGATGAATCGGACCGGACCGACATTACGTGACCGCGTTCATGAGACTGGTTCTACCGACGTGCTTCGCACATAGGTGGCTGGCGGGTGTCTGTTTCTCCAACTTTAGTTGAATCAAGTTTGACTACGCCCGGTCCTTGTTGAAGGTTAAAATAGCACACTTGACAAAAAATCATTGTGGTTTTGATGTGTAGGTAAGAACGGTTCTTGCTAGAAGCCCATAGTATCCACGTAAAACTTGCAACAACAAAGTAGAGGACGTCTAACTTGCTTTTGCAGGGCATGTTGTGATGTGATATGGTCAAGACGTGATGAGAAATAAATTGTTGTATGAGATGATCATGTTTTGTAACCGTTATTGGCAACTGACAGGAGCCTTATGGTTGTCGCTTTATTGTATGAAATGCAATCACCATGTAATTGCTTTACTTTATCACTAAGCGGCAGCGATAGTCGTTGAAGCAATAGTTGGCGAGACGACAACGATGCTATGATGGAGATCAAGGTGTCAAGCCGGTGACAATGGTGATCATGACAGTGCTTTGGAGATGGAGATCAAAGGCACAAGATGATGATGGCCATATCATATCACTTATTTTGATTGCATGTGATGTTTATCCTTTATGCATCTTATTTTGCTTACTACGGCGGTAGCATTATAAGATGATCTCTTACTGAATTTCAAGGTATAAGTGTTCTCCCTAAGTATGCACCATTGCTACAGTTCGTCGTGCCGAGACACCACGTGATGATCGGGTGTGATAAGCTCTACGTTCACATACAACAGGTGCAAGCCAGTTTTGCACATGCAGAATACTCGGGTTAAACTTGACGAGCCTAGCATATGAAGATATGGCCTTGGAACACTGAGACCGAAAGGTCGAGCATGAATCATATAGTAGATATGATCAACATAGTGATGTTCACCATTGAAAACTACTTCATCTCACATGATGATCGGACATGGTTTAGTTGATATGGATCAGGTGATCATTTAGATGACTAGAGGGATGTCTATCTAAGTGAGAGTTCTTAAGTAATATGATTAATTAAACTTTAATTTATCATGAACTTAGTCTTGATAGTATTTGCATATATATGTTGTAGATCAATAGCTTGCGATGTAGCTCCCCGTTTTTTTGATATGTTTCTAGAGAAAAATAAGTTGAAAGATGATAGTAGCAATGATGCGGACTGGGTCCGTGATCTGAGGATTATTCTCATTGCTGCACAGAAGAATTATGCTCTTGATGCACCGCTAGGTGATAGAACTATTGCATGAGCAGATGCAGGCGTTATGAACGTTTGGCAAGCTTGGTATGATGACTACTTGATAGTTTAGTGCACCATGCTTTACGACTTAGAACCGGGACTTCAAAAATGTTTTGAACGACATGGAGCATATGAGATGTTCCAAGAGTTGAAATTGGTATTTCAGACTCATGCCCGTGTCGAGAGGTATGATACCTCTGAAAAGTACTTTGCCTACAAGATGGAGGAGAATAGCTCAACTAGTGAGCATGTGCTCAGAATGTCTGAGTACTACAATCGCTTGAATCAAGTGGGAGTTAATCTTCCAGATAAGATAGTGATTGACAGAGTTCTCTCGTCACTATCACCAATTTATTGGAACTTCGTGATGAACTATAATATGCAAGGGATGACAAAAATGATTCCCGGAACTCTTCGCGATGCTGAATTCGGCGAAGGTAGAAATCAAGAAAAGCATCAAGTGTTGATGGTTGACAAGACTAGTAATTTCAAGTAAAAGGGCAAGGGAAAGAAAGGGAACTTCAAGAATAATGACAAGCAAGTTGCCACTCCCATGAAGAAGCCCAAAGCCAGACCCAAGGCTGAAACTGAGTGCTTCTACTGCAAAGAAAATGGTCACTGGAAGCGGAATTGCCCCAAATACTGGGCGGATAAGAAGGATGGCAAAGTGAACAAAGCTATATTTGATATACATGTTATTGATGTGTACTTTACTAGTGTTTATAGCAACCCCTCGGTATTTGATATTGGTTCAGTTGCTAAGAGTAGTAACACGAAAACAGGATTTGCAAGATAAATAGAGACTAGTTAAGGACGAGGTGACGATGTGTATTGGAAATGATTCCAAGGATGATAAGATCACCATCGCACACTCCTTTTACCTTTGGGATTAGTGTTGAACCTAAAATAAATGTTATTTGGTGTTTGCGTTGAGCATGAATATGATTGGATCATGTTCATTGCAATGCAGTTATTCATTTTAGTCAAAGAATAATTGGTGTTCTATTTACATGAATAAAACCTTCTATGGTCATACACTTAATATAAATGGTTTATTGAATCTCGATTGTAGTGATACACATATTCATAATATTGAAGCCAAAAAATGCAAGGTTAATAATGATAGTGCAACTTATTTGTGGCACTGCTGTTTAGGTCATATTGGTGTAAAGCGCATGAAGAAACTCCATGCTGATGGGCTTCTGAAATCACTTGATTATGAATCACTTGATGCTTGCGAACCATGCCTCTTGGGCAAGATGACTAAGACTCCGTTCTCCGGAACAATGGAGCGAGCAACTGACTTTTTGGAAATAATACATACTGATGTATGTGGTCTGGTGAGTGTTGAGGCTCACGGCAGGTATCGTTATTTTCTGACCTTCACAGATGATTTGAGCAGATATGGGTATATCTACTTGATGAAACATAAGTCTGAAACATTTGAAAAGTTCGAAGAATTTCAGAGTGAAGTGGAAAATCATCGTAACAAGAAAATAAAGTTTCTATGATCTGATCATGGAGGTGAATATTTGAGTTATGAGTTTAGTCTTCATTTGAAACAATGTGGAATAGTTTCATAACTCACGCCACCTGGAACACCACAACGTAATTAATGGTGTGTCCGAACGTTGTAACCGTAATTTATTGGGTATGGTGTGATCTATGATGTCTCTTACCGATTTACCACTATCGTTTTGGGGTTATGCATTAGAGACAACTGCATTCACGTTAATAGGGCACCATCTAAATCCATTGAGATGACAACATATGAACTGTGGTTTAGCAAGAAACCTAAGCTGTCGTTTCTTAAAGTTTGGGGTTGTGATGCTTATGTGAAAAAATTTCAACCTGATAAGCTCGAACCCAAATCGGAGAAATGCGTCTTCATAGGATACCCAAAGGAAACTGTTGGGTACACCTTCTATCATAGATCCGAAGGCAAGATATTCGTTGCTAAGAATGGATCCTTTCTAGAGAAGAAGTTTCTCTCGAAAGAAGTGAGTGGGAGGAATGTAGAACTTGATGAGGTAATTGTACCTTCTCCCTAATTGGAAAGTAGTTCATCACAAAAATCAGTTCCAGTGATTCCTACACCAATTAGTGAGGAAGCTAATGATGATGATCATAAAACTTCAGATCAAGTTACTACCGAACCGCGTAGGTCAACCAGAGTATGGTCCGCACCAGAGTGGTACGGTAATCCTTTCTAGAAGTCATGTTACTAGACCATGACGAACCTACGAACTATGAGGAAGTGATGATGAGCCCAGATTCCGCGAAATAGCTTGAGGCCATGAAATCTGAGATGCGATCCATGTATGAGAACAAAGTATGGACTTTGATTGACTTGCCCGATGATCGGCGAGCCATTGAGAATAAATGGATCTTCAAGAGGAAGACATACACTGATAGTAGTGTTACTATCTACAAAGCTTGAATTGTCGCAAAAAGTTTTCGACAAGTTCAAGGTGTTGACTACGATAAGATTTTCTCACTCGTAGCGATGCTTAAGTCTGTCTGAATCATGTTACCAATTTCCACACTTTATGAAATTTGGCAAATGGATGTCAAAACTGCATTCCTTAAATGGATTTCTTAAAGAAGAGTTGTATATGATGCAACAAGAAGGTTTTGTCAATCCTAAAGGTGCTAACAAGGTGTGCAAGCTCCAGCGATCCATCTATGGACTGGTGCAAGCATCTCGGAGTTGGAATATACACTTTGATAAAGTGATCAAAGCATATGGTTTTATACAGACTTTTGGTGAAACCTGTATTTAAAAGAAAGTGAGTGGGAGCACTACAGCCTTTTTGATAAATATATGTGAATGACATATTGTTGATCGGAAATGATGTAGAATTTTCTGGAAAGCATAAAGGTGTGTTTGAAAGGATTTTTTCAAAGAAAGACCTCAGTGAAGCCACTTACATATTAGGCATCAAAATCTATAAAGTTAGATCAAGACGCTTGATAAGACTTTCAATGAGTACATACCTTGATAAGATTTTGAAGTAGTTCAAAATGGACAAGTCAAAGAAGGAGTTCTTACCTGAGTTGTAAGGTGTGAAGTTGAGTAAAGACTCAAAACCCGACCACGGCAGAAAATAGAAAGAGAATGAAGAGGATTCCCTATGCCTCAGTCATAGGTTCTATAAAGTATACTATGGTGTGTACCAGACATATTGTATACCTTAGCATGATTTTGGCAAGGGAGTACAATAGTGATCTAGGAGTAGATCACTGGACAATGGTCAAAATTATCCTTAGAGAACTAAGGAAATATTTCTCGGTTATGGAGGTGACAAAAATTTTGTCATAAAGAGTTACGTCGATGCAAGCTTTGACACTGATCCGGATGACTCTAAGTCTCAATCTGGATATATATTGAAAGTGGGAGCGATTAGCTAGAGTAGCTCCGAGTAGAGCATTGTAGACATAGAAAATTTGCAAAATACATACGGCTCTGAATGTGGCAGACCCGTTGACTAAACTTCTTTCACAAGCAAAACATGATCACTCTTTGGGTGTTAATCACATAGCGATGTGAACTAGATTATTGACTCTAGTAAACCCTTTGGGTATTAATCACATGGAGATGTGAACTAATGGCATAAAGATGTGAACAATTGGTGTTAAATCACATGACGATGTGAACTAGATTATTGACTCTAGTGCAAGTGGGAGACCGAAGAAAAATATGCCCTAGAGGCAATAATAAAGTTGTTATTTATATTTCCTTATATCATGATAAATGTTTATTATTAATGCTAGAATTGTATTAACCAGAAACTTAGTACATGTATGGATACATAGACAAAACAGAATGTCCCTAATATGCCTCTACTTGACGAGCTCGTTAATCAAAGATGATTAAGTTTCCTAACCATAGACATGTGTTGTCATTTGATGAACGAGATCACATCATTAGAGAATGATGTGATGGACAAGACCCATCCCTAGCTTAGCATTAATGATTGTTTAGTTTTTATTGCTATTTCTTTCATCATGACTTATACATGTTCCTCTGACTATGAGATTATGCAACTCCCGAATACCGGAGGAACACCTTGTGTGCTATCAAACATCACAACGTAATTGGGTGATTATAAATATGCTCTACAGGTGTTTTCAAAGGTGTTTGTTGGGTTGGCATAGATCGAGATTAGGATTTGTCACTCCGTGTATCGGAGAGGTATCTCTGGGCCCTCTCGGTAATGCACATCACTATAAGCCTTGCAATCAATGTGACTAATGAGTTAGTTGCAGGATGATGCATTACGCAACGAGTAAAGAGACTTGCCGGTAATGAGATTAAACTAGGTATGATGATACCGACGATCGAATCTCAGGCAAGTAACATATCAATGACAAACGAAATGACGTATGTTGTTATGCGGTTTGACCGATAAATATCTTCAGAGAATATGTAGGAGCCAATATGAGCATCCAGGTTCCTCTATTGGTTATTGACCGGAGATGTGTCTCGGTCATGTCTACATAGTTCTCGAACCCGTAAGGTCCGCACGCTTAACATTCGATGACGATTTGTATTATGAGTTATGTGATTTGATGACCGAAGTTTGTTCGGAGTTCCGGATGAGATCACAGACATGATGAGGAGTCTCAAAATGGTCGAGAGGTAAAGATTGACATATTGGACGATGATATTTGGACACCGGAAGTGTTCCGGGTGATACCAGGTCATCGGAAGGGGTTCCGGACAACCCGCGGCAAATATATGGGCTTAATGGGCCAAGTAAGGGAACACACCAGCCCAAAAGGGGTTGGTGCGCCTCCTATAGGTCCAGCCACATGGGGAGAAAGGGAAAGGTGAGGAGGAAAAGGAAAGTATGAAGTAGGACTCCTACTTCCTTCCCCTCCCCCCTCCTTCCTTTCCCCCTTGTCCAAATATGGTAAGGGGGAGGGATTGGACTGGGGGCCCAAGTAGGATTCCTCCTACCTGTGTGCGCCCTAGGCTGCCTCCCTCCCTCTCCCTCCTTTATATACATGGGGAGGGCATCCCTAGAACACACATCAATTGTTCCTAGCCGTGTGCGGCGTCCCCTTCCACAGTTAACACCTCGGTCATATCGTCATAGTGCTTAGGCGAAGCCCTGCGCCGGTAACTTCATCACCGTCGACACGTCATCGTGCTGACGGACTCTCCCTCGTCCCCAACTAGATCAAGATCTCGAGGGACGTCATCGTGCTGAACGTGTGCTGAACACGGAGGTGCCGTACGTTCGGTACTTGGATCGGTTGGATCGTGAAGACGTACGACTACATAAACCGTGTTACTAAACGCTTCCACTTTCGGTCTATGAGGGTACATGGACACACTCTCCCGTCTTGTTGCTATGCTTCTCCTAGATAGATCTTGCGTGATCGTAGGAATTTTTTTTTAAAATACTACATTCCCCAACAATAACCTCGCCTCTTTTCATAGTATTGGCATACTTATGGACCCGATGTGATCTTGGATCATTTTAGTATTGGCTTGACCAACACTTGTCCTTAGAATTTTTAGGGGTCCATTTTCACATCCCAATGTTGTACCTAAGTTGAACATTACTGAAATATTCTTTTGAATATGCATTAGTTTAATAAAATATATGTCATTATGAATTACTAAAACCACCGAGGATTAGCTGCACTTTCAAATACTTCTGAGCCAGTTAAAGGAAGCTTCGTGGCTATTTCTTTCTCTTTTCTTCCATATGTTTCCCTTGTTAGTTTTTCCTTTTTAATGGTTTTTTCCTTTCTTTTTGCGATTATTTCTTGTTTAGCTCTATATTTTGTCCTCTTATTTTATTCTTATATTTAATAATTCAGGAACATTTTTTGAATAGTGATTATTTATAGAATTACCAGAAAATTTTCAAATTCACTAAACATTTTGAATTTTTTGATTTTTTCCAAATTATTGAATATTTTACGTATTCCTAAACAATTTCCAATTTGTGAAAAAATTATCAAATTCGTGAGCATTTTTCAAGATCGTAACCATTTTTCTAATCCATGTTTTTTTTAAGTGTGGTTCACTTTTCAAACACATGAAAGTTTAAGAAAATTGTAAACATTTTTCTAGTGTGTGAGCATTTTTAAAATAAGTGACATGTTTTTAAATTCTAGTACATTTGTTCAAATTCATGAATATTTTTTTATATTAATGGATATTTTTGTAAATTGGTGAACATTTTTTGGATTCAGAAATTATTTTCTAAACTCACTTACATTTTTAGAATTTATGAACTTTTTGAAATTTCATAAACATTTTCTGAATTCATGAATATTTTTACATTAAATAAAAGCTGGCCAAAATAAAAAAATGAAGTAAAAATATCGAAAATAATGTTCTCTAGCTTGTTGGCTGCTGGGGACACGCGGTCGCTTTATCGCTATCTGATAGTGACGGCGAGCGGCGAGCGCTTACTAGCTCGGGAGCTATGCTGACGGAAACGCAGGCGACTCTCTAAGTGATTTCTTCAAGCGGTATATAGCACAGGCTTACGTCCAACGTATATCCAACAAGGAGCTCCTATACGATGCTGATTACGTCAGTTTGCCACTTACACACACATTCTCCCCTCGATTGAGCAGGCCCATTTCCGCGAGCTTGTAGCGGCTCGTGTCCTGTAACGTCCTGAGGACCATAGCGGCTCAGGTCTTAAATCAGCCAACCAGCAGACTCCACATGACCATACCTTCGTGACAGAGTTTAGGAGAAGGTTAAGGGATGGATGGAGAAGCTCCTGTCTGCTGCCGGAAAAGAGATCCTGATTAAAGCGGTGGCACAAGCGATTCCGGTATTTTCTATGTCATGTTTCAGGCTGACAAGGGGCCTTTGTGAGAGCATTACATCTATCATTCGCCAATTCTGGTGGGGCAGCAAGCAAGGAAAAAGAAGACCATGCTGGGTCTCGTGGGATGTGATGACAAAACCAAAGAGCCTGGGTGAATTGGGCTTTCGTGACATGGAGATTTTTAATCTAGCACTTCTGTCCAGACAGGCATGGCGTTTGCTTCAGGAACCAAACTCTCTCAGTGCATGTTTGATAAAAGCAATCTACTACCCTAATACCTCAATCCTTGAGGCCGAGCGGGGGTCACGACCTTCACAAATATGGCGTGCAATTTTAGATGGCCGAAACATAATGAAGCGAGGCATCATCAGGCAAATAGGGGATGGATCATCGACAAACGTCTGGAATCATAACTGAATTCCTAGGGTGGGTTTCTCAACACCGGTGACCTCTCTGGTGGCTAACCCGCCGAGGTTAGTGGCTGAACTAATAGACCGCAACATGGCATCATGGCGGGAAGAGTTAGTCCGGCAGGTCTTTGTCCCTGTAGATGTCGAGGCTATCCTAAAGATACCAATCTGCACAAGACCAGTTCAGGATTTCTGGGTGTGGGCACAAGACCCGAGAGGCCGTTACTCTGTCCGATCAGCTTATAACATGATCTTGCGTATAAAGACAGGGAGAGAAACTTGGTTGGAGAATGTAGAAGATGCGTCCAACAGCAGCGCCGAACGCAAGGGGTGGTCATCTGTCTGGGGCATGCAAGTTCCCTCGAAACTCAAGGTATTTGTCTGGCGCTTCGCACAACATTCTCTCCCAATGAGCGATACCTTGCAGCATCGGAACATGTCTACAACAAATGAATGTGCTATATGCGGTGCAGCCGATAACTGGCGTCATTCCATGCTAGACTGCACCATGTCAAGGAGTGTTTGGGCCCTGTCAAATGCAGATCTTGTGGAACACATGTGTATGAACACGTATGACAGTGCCAAGGGCTGGTTGTTCGCCATGAGTGAGTCCCTATCGACGGAAGATTTCACCACGTTAGTTGTTACGCTTTGGGCAATTTGGCATGCTCGCCGGAAGTTGATACATGAAGGAATCTTCCAAACTCCTTTCTCCACACAAGCTTTCATCAAAAGCTACATCTGTGACCTGCAACTTATCTTCAAAGCTCCCATCAGAGGACGGCCTGAAGCACATCCGAAGCCAACGAACTGGTTACCACCAAGGGAGGGGTATTCCAAGCTTAATGTGGATGCAGCAGTGCCTAGGACAGGTGGTTTTGGTGCAGTGGGAGCGATCTGCAGAGATGATGCTGGAAAGTCTTGCCATCAGAGAGTCCCTAGCCCTGGCGGGCAATCTATATATCCAAAAGATTCAAGTTGCCTCTGATTGTAAGTCGGCAATTGAAGCTATCCAGTGAGGAACATCTTCGGCTTATGGTGCAGTAGTGCAGGAGATTAAGGAGCATTCTAGTAGTTTTATTTCCTGTTTATTTAGACACGAGTTTAGAACCTCGAATGTCGAGGCGCACAAACTAGCAAAGCATGCTTTAACTCTTGAGACCGGTCGTCATGTTTGGTTAGGCCACCCGGGAGAACTTTTCTTTCGTCCCTGTAAGCGTGACGGATCATTATTAAAGCTTTGCGAGTTTGTCTCAAAAAAAGCAGCCTCCACATGCAGTAATAGACTACTCATAGTGTGGAGTAATTTCAACTAGTAACATGCATATATTACTAGTCTATGTTACTATCTTTACTAGTAGAGTGCCCGTGCGTTGCCACGGGCTTTTGAAATATTTTTGTTGAGTTGTATAAACATAATGACTGTTTAATTTCACATGTAGAGATAATATAGCAGGGGGATGTCGGTGCCTTGTCACGTGCCACAAAAATATTTTGCTGGAATTATGTAAACATAATGCATGTCAAATTTCACATGTAGAAACAAGATAGCACGGGCACAATCGGGTGTTTATCGTAGTCCAATTCACTTGCAATGTAAATTGATAAAAAATGATAAATTAATGATGTATACATAGAGAGCGATGATCCAACTAAAATTCTATTATAAATTAATATCTAGTTGTTGCGCTTAAGAAATTTTCACACAATTCTTTTATGGAAAGATATACAGAACGATGTGTTCTCGTTGATGGACATATACAAAGGGGTTACAACTTGCATCCCTAGAGCTGGCGACACAATTCTTCTATGAAAAGATATTCTGATCGATGACGAACCCCTTTCCAACAAGCTGCCACACATGTTCTCTTTCACAAGGGAGGAGGATATTTCTATAGTGCAATTCCAAGATAGACCACGGGCTTCTAAAAACTTTTACCTCACTCTATCAATCGAGGCGCTACATGAATTAACATATCTGCAGAATCATATGAATGATCTATACTTGGAACCAATGATGGCTGATGAATGGATTACTTGTTGGGGAGATGTTCAGTTTCGGCCCAAGAAATTCATCAACTTCTTCTTCAGAGAACTGCAGCCACCCGCATACATCACAATGATCTGGAAGACAAAGTGTATCATGAAACTTAAAGTGTTCACCTGGCTGATGTTAATGGACAGAGTCAACATAAGGGACATGCTCCACCGGAGACATTTTGATATTGAAGTCACTTCTGTCTTTTGTGCAACACCCACTGGAAACGAACAAACACCCATTCTTTGAGTGCACCTTCATATTCAATGGGATACCAACTTGGAGCTTCAGGAGATGTTTGATGCAGTGAAGTATTCATGGCCACACCCATTGTTCAATGCAATCAAAGTCCCGGCCGCCTGGAACATTTGGAAACAAAGGAACAGATGCTACTTTGACAAGATTGCTGCATCCCTGTATGATTGGAAAAGAGCACTCAAAGCTGACTTGGAAAATCTCAAATTCAAAGTTAATCCTGAATTGGTCTCCTTTCTTGATAGCTTTATCCCAAACCTATCTCTGTAAATCATAGTTCCTTTCTTTTTATTTGCTTCTTGGCCATGTAATTAACCAGTACTTTATTTTGAGTAATATATAATAGTAGGAGACTCCTGTTGTTTTCAAAGTTAAAAAAAAAATTCTAGTAAAATATCATGAATGTTGTTTTTAGCTTGATTCACATGATATTTGAGTAAGTATAATAAAAAAACTTCTTCGTTAGCTTATATACACATCTTGCACAAGCAACGTGTAACGGAGCTTCATGTCGAAGGACTTAAAATGTGCAACGGAAAATACTCATGGTGTTAACCGGACGAACTAATTCTTTACCATTCCACCAGAGCATAAAAAACATAATAGCCAGACATATTTCTGCATTTCCTAAATTAGTACTCCCTCCGTAAACTAATATAAGAGCGTTTAGAACACTATTTTAGTGATCTAAACGTTCTTATATTAGTTTACAAAGGGAGTATTATTTTAAATATAGTGATAACAAAAATAAATGTTGGTACTTTGAATGTTGAAGGTTTTGTAGTACATTTCTTGGAACGTTACAAAATTTCTGTGGTTTCCAGTTTTTCCCCTCGCTCACTCACTCACCCACTCACTCAGTCGCCTCTTCACGCTCGTTCCCCTCGCTCACCCAGTCCACCAAATCCCTAGCCCGCGGCGGTGACGCACCTCCCCCTCACTCGCGTCGGCGAATCAACCGCATCGCCGCCCTTCTCCTCAGGCGTCGCCGCCGGGCCTTCTCGTCTGCGTCGCCTCTCCCTCTTGCCCGCATCCTCTGCGTCACAGTCGAGCCAAAGTTGGATATTTTAGCGAGGTCGAGTAGGAGCGTGAGAAGCGCGGGCACGGCGGCCTTGTCCTGCTCGAGGAAGGCGGCGACGGATGCTAGCGCTCCTCGCCGCCATCGACCTGCAAGGAGGAGTGCCGTGTTGGACGCTGCCATCTCCGACGCTGCTGGTACTCCTCCGCCGCTACGAGTGCCCCGTCACCTGCGCCCAGGTCAAGCGCGAAGTCGAGCTCCCCATGCTTGACCTGCAAGGTTATCATCCTTAATTTTCCCCACACCTTTCCAATCTCTGGAGCCTAGGATTCGGGGAAAGGCAAGGAGAGATTTTGGAGCTGATTGTGATTGTGATTGTTGATGTGGATGGAATATGGATGTAGATGTACTGTGGTTAAGAACTGCTCTCTGCCGCGGGAGTAGATTGGAAAGGCTGCTGCTGCTCCTGTACAATGCGGTTGCTGCTGCTCCTGTACAATGCGGCTGCTACTGCCACTACCACTCATCGATTCGGGCATGGTAAAGACCACTCGGTTGCACTACTCCATGTGTAGATGACTGAACTTGGGTGTGAGCATTTTGATGCCTATGAATTTAGTAAACTCAGTACTCACAGGAGTACACTTTCAGTACTTAGGAGTACATTCCCCCTAGAGTATTTGTACTACAGGAGTACTTTCAGTACTGTAGGAGTACTTGTATTGTTTCTTAGAGTATTTGCTTGGAGTAAATATTGTAGTTTAACTGAAATCAACATTTCTGAAAATCATGTTTATCAATGGGTTGTAAGTACTGAAATCAACATCTCTGAAATCATCAGTACTCATAGGAGTACACTTTCAGTACTTAGGAGTACATTCCCCCTAGAGTATTTGTACTACATGAGTATTGTTTCTTAGAGTATTTGCTTGGAGTAAATATTGTAGTTTAACTGAAATCAACATTTCTGAAAATCATGTTTATCAATGGGTTGTAAGTACTGAAATCAACATCTCTGAAATCATGTTTGTCATGTTGTAGTATTCTTTTTGTCAGGATTTTAGTACTCTTGCTTGGCTCAAACCAAACTGATTCTGCTGTAATACTCATGCTGTAGTATTATTTTTATCATGCTGGAGAACTTTGATTGATCTAGTGGGCTCAAACCATACTGATTTTTAGAGTATACTCCATGTTACTTCCATTTCAGAGCACATTCTTGGAGTGGATCTGCATTTCAAAAAGTTAACAAGTGGGAGTACATGGAGTACTACATTTTAAGTCGAGGAGAAGATGGTAACTGCTCCGTGATGATGCCACCAGCACCTACGACTTCCTCGACCACCACCACCATGATGACGACTTCCTCGAAAGTGGTGAGTACTCCTCCAATGCTTGTACTCTTATCAATGTTTACTGCTGTGATCATGGAGTAGTTAGCTGCTGTTATCATGGCAGGAGTAATGCACCATTAGTTGGTAAGAAATAATGTCAGTATGAAACCTCTCGACATTAACTGTTTTTTTTGTGAGGAACAGTACATGGTTTCAACTTTATTTGCCCCATTCCATGTTCTGAAATCATTACCAAATCATACGAAGCATGATAACAATGTTCAAGCTGATTTGGTGAATCCGTAGATTACATCTTACTGTGTGTTCCCAAAATATTCAGCATTGCAAAACAAAGAAATATTAAATACAAGTTTCACTATGGATGATAGTGTGAAACACTATATCATATTTTCTTTTTCCTGGGAGCATCATGGACCAACTTGTCAATGTAACCTCGGTTGTATACTACATCTACATCCCTGTCAATGAACATGTGCACTATTGAACTATCTATGCATCCACATCTCTATGAAGATACATATACTACTGCATCTTGGATGAATACTATTGTCAGTTTACTCGCATGAGCCATTCAAGGAAAGTAGTCTCTCAGTTCTAGTGTACCTAGATGTACGATGAAACGAACTTGTGAACCAAAGCAATTTGAGTTGACAACCGGACAGAGGAAGCGGGCAAGAGATGATTTATTTATGGGCGATGATGATTTGCTACAAATACATATACTGCTACCTTCCATGCATGTCAGTATCTGATGCTACCACTTGATTCCCTGAAGATTGAAGAACCACCTCCTACCATTAATAAATCATTTCATATAAACTACTGTACCTAGCAATGTAAAAAATACAAAAAGGATAAAATCACTAACCTGTCATAGAAAAAATGGCACACTCCTGGCCGTCCTGCATGTTTTGGCTTCAATTTCCCTCGCCTTGCATGTCACTGCGTCCTTAAGAAAAACAAACACATTGATAATTATAATTAAGAACTTCGCCTACAACAAAACAAAACCAGCAGAAACTGATCGCTTTCATTGTCTTCAAGACCCTCATTGTCCTCTAATAATATAGTTTGAGAGAAGTCCACATTACCCCTCGAACTTGTCTTTGGCTTCACTTTACAAACCTCAGAATTGTGTTCGTTCAAGTTTCATCCTTCAACTTTATAAACCGTTCATAATTATAAGGGGTCTGCTTCAGTATACCCAGCCTTCTCTTATTTTATTTATTAGAACATGCCGATGTTACATTATTCTGAACTTCCCATCTTATTTATTAGAACATGCCGATGCCACTGAAAATTATGATTACTATATCCGCACAGCCTCATACCTGGACTACTTGGGTAATTCTCATCAACATTTCGTATGAAAGGCGCATCAAGCCCTACCTGATTCCCCTCGTACGTATGATCAGAACCTACATGGAAGGGATCAACAAAAAAGCCGTAAGCTGTAGACAGAAACAAAGATGAACACCCATAAGCATAAACTGTTTCGTATGAAAGGCACATCGGGTAGTACCATTTGAATTTTCCGGTACATATGCACCATAAACATGTGTGAGATTACTCGCCGCCGGCAACGAAGCAACTTGATGCACACCCACCCGTAGCAAACTTGTTCCATCTGATTGTTCTTGCCTGGATCAATACAAAGCCGATGATATATAGGCAACAAAGTATGCAGGCAACATTCTCAGCATTGAGTAGCTATATCGTCAACATTTTCCTTTTCCCTTTTATCCTCATCTACCTAAATACCCAGATAGAACTCTGCTTGCCCAACAGCTCCACATGCTCTGACTTCTTCTGTCTTTTTAGCTTCTCCTTATTCCTCCAGCTCTCGGCTTCTCAACTTCTAAGATCTTTCTTTCATCTGTACATCATCACATGTGCGCTATAGGTGTGCCTAAAGATCATTTTATTGCCACTAACAAAATGGTGAGCTATTCTAAAAACAGGCACACCATGATAATTAAGGTAAAACAAGGTTGAGTCTCATGGGCAGTACTACAGACAAATAGGAGTCCTTGTTTCCTGTAAGAGGTTCATATGAAAAGTTAAGGCAATGATAATTAGTAAGACTGACGCTCCGAATTAAAGCCGATTGGATGAGGTAATTCGTCAAAGAAGTACAATGCAAAGCTGAAACAATGCAAGTGAATTAAAAGAGGGGCTGATGGAAATTGAGCTTCAAGCGGCGACATCCTTCGTGGCATATGTAATACAACCGATTCAGTTCAAATATGTATTTATTATGTTAGCATGAAGGGTAAAAAGAAAGGGGACAAACTAATCTTATGTTTAAGCATACAAAAAAAGTAAAATCTAAATAGTGATGTGATCACTTCCTTTTAAACAGTTGTTACGATCAGGTCAGAAGATTGAAAAACTATAATATTTATAACAATGGAATAGAGGGGCTACTACATTACACACTTATGTTTCTACTCATTCAGTTGAGGAAAATCCATGATGCACAAAACAAGATCAATTTCATCAATCTGATTGTTAATGACCACAAAATGACATGATACAAAAGAAAATAGCATGTGCATTTAATAGAAAGTGCTTGTGCATTGCTACTGGTAATAATGGAGATAACTGAATACCATGTGAATTTAACGCAAAATGAAGGTTCCAACCAAAGATTCGAAATACCCATCACCTCCATGACATGATAATTTAGAATGACATATGAGTGAATATCACCAAAAGGAGGACCTCCTATGGTGTAGGAGGCTTAAATCTGATATATCAAGATCAAAGTCTTCTCACCATAATGGAGATAACTGAATACCATGTGCATTTAATAACACAAAATGAAGGTTCCGACCAAAGATTTGAAATAACGAGAACCTCCATCACATGATAATTTAAAATAACATATGTGAATGTATTTGTACTGTAAAGTTATTCAATGTGCCATGTGATAGGAAAGAGAGAAAATATGCCTAGGTAGGTTCTTACTACAATTGTTGCTCCTGCTACTAATTACCAGTTACTTCAATCAATAGCTAAAAAGTATTTTAACGTTTCTCTGCCCTAAAAAGTATTTTAATGTTTTTCTCTGCCCCTGCTCTTGGATTTGATTGCAGACTTGATTAGCCTTACCGAATCTTAGAGTTGCTTCGCCAAGGCGTGTCGTTTTTCACCTTCCCATTGCATTCAACAAAATATTTTCCTATCACTCCCTTTAGCTGATGGTTCATCCCCACATAAGATGTACCTGATGCTCCCTGGAAAACCACATCTGTGTATCTTCTGTTACATACATGAGATTCTCTAATGCGTGTTTAGGCAGGAGCTAGCATATTAGGAATGAAACATACAAGCCCGATGAACACTGGATTCACGCACAACCACAGGAAATCCCTCCAAACTAAACTAACCTGTGAATCCCGCTTCAGCGAGGCAGGTGAGGAGGAGGGTTACCAGAGGCTGGAGGAAAATGAGAGCAGGGACTGCCCGCCGAGCATCCCCATCGCTGGCGAGCCGAGCATCCCCAGCCGGTAGCAAGGGACAAGGGAGCAGTAGGCACTACATACCTCCATTATTATAGTTAAATGTCATGTCTGGACTGACCTTTCCTTCTTCCTGGGCAGCCAACACTTTGTAGTTGGAAATACTATCAGTTTACACTCCTGATGAAGTGGTAAAAATACATAATTGAGAAATAGATTTACCCTTATAATTGCTTGCACTGCACACTTCCTTACATTTGAATTTGCAGATGATTCTTCAAATGAGAGATGTTCCAAAATTTAGTGATTACCTGATGTTTCAGATGATGATCAGGATGATTGACAAGGAAGAAATGTTCCACAGGCTTGCTATCTGATTCATCGGGGTCTGGTGGTATGTTCCGTACAAGAACCTACAATAAAAACACATTGATGACTCAGAATCAAAAGAATAATCAGAGAACCATTAATCTAGATAAGATCATTGTTGTATGCAGCATTCTTTTTTCTAGCAAAGGGGTCTAAACTGAGCTCATGTATAAGTTGCAATCACAAAGGGATCCCATGGCCTCAATCCTCAGCTCCATCTCTCTATCCTGATCTGATTCTCTCCGTCTTGAACCAAATAGAGAAAAGAGGGGAGATGAACCTGAGGGAGGAAGGCGATCGCATGGTGGCGAACGCAGGAGGAACCGGAGGACGGGAGCATGGTGGTTGATGCCTAGGGTTTAGCGCAGATCGTGGCGGCGTCTCCTCTGGGAGGTCGGCGGCGTGCGAAGGCGAAGGCGTACCTCAGCAGAGGTCTCCAGATGGCGACCCAGAGGTCCACAACGATGGCGGCGCCGCCTCCACGACCCCTCGGAGCCGGCAAAGGGATCCGCGGCTTGCGCCTGGGATCTGCCAGGCGGCGGCGTTCGCGTCGCGAATAGATCCAGGGGTCGTCGCTCCTTCACCTCGTACGTGCGGGCGATAGGTTTAGGTTTTTTTGTCGCTGGTTAATTTTCGTAGGTCTTTTATCGTTGGTTAACCTTCGTAGGTCTTTTTTCGGTCGTACGTGCATGGGTGCGGGTTGGGGTCTCAGCACGAGGTTTTTTCGGTTTGTGGTGGCTAAGTCAGAGGTGGGAGGATGTACCAAAAAAAACCATAGGAGGTGGGACTAAAAAAAACCTGGAAGCGAGACTACCAACTGCTCCATTAGGAGTAGAGATAGTGGGGAGTAACATATGTGTGCTGTCATGCAATGCTTTATTTATTAGCTTGTAGACTTAGCTTATCTTGGTATGTGTAATATTACTTCCTTTATCTTAGTTTACAAGTCTTGCGTGTGTATTTAGGTCATTAATTTGACCAACTTAATAAGAGGCATGTAGTACAAAAAATATGTCATTAGAAACTTTAGATATTCTATTTTCTAATGATATAATTTTTATATTAAACAATTTATCTTATATAAGTTAAACTGATGACTTAGATACATGTGCAAGCCTTGTAAACTAAGATGAAGGGAGTACTCATAGTATGAGTAATTAGCTATGTTATTGAATTCATCTCTCTCCTTGTTAAATCATTGTCACATAAACAAATTTGCTGAGTTTGACTTTATGTTACTGCTGAAGTTACTCACATTATGGGCAGTCATACTAATGCAAGGCCGAACCATCAGATTGCTCCACCCCAACACATAGTTGAAATAAATGTCAATGTTGCTCTACTGCAGTATGCATCATTACCAGTTGTGGCCGCGGTGTGCAGAGACCGATCGGGTATTTATATTAGATCTTGAGCTATTTCTCTTGTGGGAAATTTAGATCCCACAACACTTGAAGCCTTTGCATTCCAAGAAGCGCTGGTCCTTGCAGATGACTTCTAGGAGCGAAGAATTTTTGTTGCTTCAGATTGCAAGATTGTCATTTGATGATATCAAGCAGAAGAGTGCGGTTGTATATGGCGCAATTATCTGAGAAATGTTAGATCATTCTAGATTTTTTATTAGTTGCCCTTCTAGTCATGAATTAGGAGGCTGGATACCAAGACTCACAATTTAGTGAAGCATGCTCTCTCACTGGGGTTGGCCCTCATGTTTGGTTAGGTATCCCCGGTGATCTTACTTTCGCCTTTGTAAATATTGTGACGAGTTACATAAGCTTCATGAGATTGTCTACAAAAATATATTTTAGATTATTGAAAATTCGAGAACATATCTTGAAAAATGTGAATGTTTTTAGAAATTATTAAAATTGGGAACATGTTTTGAATGTTTTCAAAATGTGATTTTTTTAATATTTTGAACAAATTTTAAAGATATTTTTTTGAAATTGTGAAAAAAGTAATTCTATAAATTATTTTTAATTTTTATAGATTTTTAACAATTTTATTTTTTAACACTTTTTAGAAATAAAAAGGGAAATAGGAAAAGAAAATAATATAGAAAAAAAAGAAAACTGGTAAAATTCGCTGGGGGAAAAACAAGTTAAAAGGAAAAGCAAACAACCTGTTTTATGTAGGCTACGATATACATAATTGGGCTAGCCCAATTACCTCATCCGCTCCCCGTCCCCTGTGTGCGTTTGCAAACTTTGTGGCCGCAATTCCTGATTGACGCTCATTGCATCACATTGCCTTTGTTTCCGAGGGCAACTAATCAGCAAGGATTTGTTCGGAGCCCCGCAAGGGTCAATTTTCATGGGCTGGGAGCGCGTTATTTGTCATGCTCTCGGGAAAGAGGGAAAAGATGATTTTTGGGGTCTTAGATGATTTTTGGAATTTTTTCCGGTTTTCTTAGGTTTTGGACAAAAAAATAAAAAATATCAAAAACATGTTTTTTCCCTTCCATGAGAGGCACAGATTTACTTCTCGCGGAGGTATAGATTTGCTTCTACAAGAGGCACGGTCATGCCTTTCGGAAAAGAGAAAAATACGTTTTTTCTTTCATGAAAGGGACAAATTTACTTCTCGTGTAGGCATGAATTTATCAATGTGAGAGGCACAGTCGCGCCTCTCAGGTAAGGGGAAAAATATGTTTTTTTTTCATGAGAGGCACGATCATGTAAGGAAAAAACATGTTTCTTTCCCGCGAAAGGTACATATTTACTTTTTATGAAGACACATATTTACTTTCGCGAGCGTGCCTCTCGGAAAAGAGAAAAAAAATGCATTTTTTTATTTTTTTTCTTCCGTGAGAGGCACATATTTACTTCTCGTGAATGCAAGATTTACTTTCACGAGATGCATGGTCATGCCTCTCAAAAATGGGAAAAACGTATTTTTTTTCTTTAATGAGAGGCACAAATTTATTTCTCATAGCACCACAGATTTTATTCCGTGAGAGGCACGGTCGTGCCTCTCATGAAAAGAAAAAACACATTTTTTTTTTCCTTCTGCGAGAGACATATATTTACTTCCTCGGAGGCACGGATTTGATTTCGTGAGAGCTATGGTCGTGCCTCTTGGAAATGAGGAAAAATCATATATTTTTTTCTTTCATGAGAGGCACAGATTTATTTATCGTGAAGGCACGGATTTTCTTTCATGAGAGGCACAATTACGCCTCTCCGGAAAGGAAAAAAAGAATGTGCTCCCAGTACGTATTTTTTCGTTCAGTTTTTTTGAAAAATAATTCGTCAAATCAAAATGAGATCTATTTTCGACGATGTCGACGCGTGGAACCCAACAGAAAATGATTTAAAATTTGGACACACTGTTTAAGAGATAATTTTTTTTAATAAATAAATAAAAAAAAAGAAAACTCTAAGATTGCGACACATGATGCACATGCAATGCGCCACTTGTCGCAATCTTGGGAGGTGGAAATGGCCTTTGTAAAGAGTGCTCATTAATTAGTGATTTCATTTGTTTCCCACACGGCAGAGCAATCGAGCGAGTACACTGGCCCAGCACATTTGGCGGTAGTTAGTACCACACTATCTCGGTTTTAGGAACCTTAGGTTCCTGTCTGAATTGTATTTTGTTTCAAAAACCTCCCAGAAGGTTTTGGAGCAGGTGTATCACTTTTTCTTGTTGTTTTACTTCTGTTTTTAATTTTTGATTTCTTTTTTTAAATAAGAGCTGCTGTACTTTTTTTAAGTGTTCAGATTTTCAAAAAATATTTTTGTTTTTTTAGTATTCTTGTTTTAAAATGTTCACAAAGTTCCATACATGGTAAAAGGGTTGGGAATTTAGAAAACTATTCACAATTAAAAAAAATGCATAAGTTTTAAAAATGTTTAGGCTTTCCAAAATATTTGTTCACAAACGTTTTAAAAATGTTCATGTTCTTTTCAACAATGTTCATGTTAGTTTGAAAATATTTTCATTTTATGAAAAATGTTCCTATTTTCCAAAGAAATCATAAACATTTCAAAAATTGCTCACGCCCCCCCTAATTCTCAACATTTGTAAAAAAACACTTCAAAAATATTCAATTCTTGAAATAATTAATGTTTTCGTGTTTGTTTGAATCGAATGAAAAAAAACCACCCAAATAACAAAAAACGGTTAGGAATGTGAATAGGAAAAAAGCAGGCACTCAGTAGCTCGACCGGGTTGCCATAGTGCTGCGAGCACTTAATGGCGTGGACCACTCGGTCACCCCAAAGCGCTACTTTCCCTCTCGCTAGGGTTTGTTTTTCTCTTGGAGGCGATCTATCGCCACCGTTGACCTCGTGTTTCCCCTGCCCCCACTCGTCGCCGGGGTTTCTACGATTAGGGCTAACAAAGGGGTGGTCCTTGTACCGCTACCCGGCTATGATCGTCCCCCTTCGGTGACAGGAGGATCTAGGGTTCCTCTCAACGTCTGATCTGTTTCTCAAAATTGGACTAGGGTTCAAGATATAGCGGCGGGTGGATATTCAGGATCAGCGTCAACGACAGATGTAGAGAAGATCATGACGGAATTGGGTCTTCGTGAGGAGGATCTAGACGATGTGGTCTTTTATGAGAAAGAGGATCCGTTGTGTTGGAAATATGCCCTAGAGGCAATAATATTGTATTATCATATTTCCAGTTTTCATAATTAAGAGTTTATATTTCATGCTATAATTGCTATGATCCTGGAATATGTCATTTAGTGGAAAACTCATATGCACGAGTGGAATGATAAACACTAAAATATAGGTTCCTAGTCTTGCCTCTAAGACTAGCTCAAGTATTGCTGGTGATCCTGTTTTTCGTATCTTAGGATATCATTAAGTGTAACAATAGTCCTAAAACAACATTGAGAGTATGATGTTAGAAGAACGATCATATTGAATCGACTCAAACTTGTTTTGTTATACTTTGATATAATATCATCTGAAATCAACTGTTATAACACGGAGTGTTAGCATGTGTTTTAGTTCCTCAGACCACGAGAGTATCGCAATCACTTCCTATTGCACGGTGGACTTCGGGGTTGCTCAAACGACATCTGTAGCATGGTGATCATAACAACAACTTATAGGTTCATCAGAAAGTTTGACAAGGGACTAGATAGTTTGAGAGTGGGATTTGCTCCTCCGGTGATGGAGAGATATTCTTAGGGTCCTCTTGATGTGAGGCATCCATCATCGTCTGGCCAGACACAAGTGACTACGTCACGGGGTTGCCAGAACACTTCGATGAGAAAGAAGAATGAAACCGACAACAAGAAGAACGGTATAATGAGCATGTGCATGACTCAGGAGGATACCAGGACACCTTGGGTTTTGTAAAGTATCGTGAAGCAAAGGGAACATCACATAATAACCAAAGGTTCACTCGAATGTTCACTTATACGTCTCCAACGTATCTATAATTTTTGATTGCTCCATGCTATATTATCTTCTGTTTTGGACATTATTGGGCTTTATCATACACTTTTATATTATTTTTGGGACTAACCTACTAACCGGAGGCCCAGCCCAGAATTGCTGTTTTCTTTGCCTATTTTAGGGTTTCGAAGAAAAGGAATATCAAACGGAGTCCAAACAGAATGAAAACTTCGGGAACGTGATTTTTGGAACGAACAAGATCGATGAGACTTGGACCCTACGTCAAGCAACCAACAAGGAAGCCACGAGGTAGGGGGGCGCGCCTACCCACCCCCAGGCGCGCCCTCCACCCTCGTGGGCCCCCTGTTGCTCCACCAACGTACTCCTTCCTCCTATATATACCTACGTACCCCTAAATGATCAAATACGGAGCCAAAACCCTAATTCCACCGCCGTAACTTTCTGTATCCATGAGATCCCATCTTGGGGCCTGTTCCGGAGCTCCGCCGGAGGGGGCATCGATCACGGAGGGCTTCTACATCAACACCATAGCCTCTGAGATGAAGTTTGAGTAGTTTACCTCAGACCTTCGGGTCCATAGTTATTAGCTAGATGGCTTCTTCTCTCTTTTTGGATCTCAATACAATGTTCTCCCCCTCTCTTGTGGAGATCTATTCGATGTAATCTTCTTTTGTGGTGTGTTTGTTGAGACCGATGAATTGTGGGTTTATGATCAAGTTTATCTATGAACAATATTTGAATCTTCTCTGAATTCTTTTATGTATGATTGGTTATCTTTGCAAGTCTCTTCGAATTATCAGTTTGGTTTGGCCTACTAGATTGATCTTTCTTGCAATGGGAGAAGTGCTTAGCTTTGGGTTCAATATTGCGGTGTCCTTTCCCAGTGATAGTAGGGGCAGCAAGGCACATATTGTATTGTTGCCATCGAGGATAACAATATGGTTTTTTTTATCATATTGCATGAATTTATCCCTCTACATCATGTCATCTTGCTTAAAGCGTTACTCTGCTCTTATGAACTTAATACTCTAGATGCATGCTGGATAGCGGTCGATGTGTGGAGTAATAGTAGTAGATGCATGCAGGAGTCGGTCTACTTGTCTCAGACGTGATGCCTATATACATGATCATACCTAAATATTCTCATAACTATGCTCAATTCTGTCAATTGCTCAACAGTAATTTGTTCACCCATCGTAAAGTACTTATGCTCTTGAGAGAAGCCACTAGTGAAACCTATGGCCCCTGGGTATATCTTCATCATATTAATCTTCCAACACTTAGTTATTTCCTTTGCTTTTATTTTACTTTGCATCTTTATCATAAAAATACCAAAATTATTATCTTAGCATATCTATCAGATCTCACTCCCGTAAGTGACCGTGTAGGGATTGACAACCCCTTATCGCGTTGGTTGCAAGGATTTATTTGTTTTGTGTAGGTGCGAGGGACTCGCGCGTAGCCTCCTACTGGATTGATACCTTGGTTCTCAAAAACTGAGGGAAATACTTACGCTACTTTGTTGCATCACCCTTTCCTCTTCAAGGGAAAACCAACGCAGTGCTCAAGAGGCAGCAAGAAGGATTTCTGGCGCCGTTGCCGAAGAGGTGTACGCAGAAGTCAACATACCAAGTACCCATCACAACCCTTATCTCCCGCATTACATTATTTGCCATTTGCCTCTCGTTTTCCTCTCCCCCACTTCACCCTTGCCGTTTTATTCGCCCTCTCTCTCTATCCTCCCTCTCTCTCTATATATTTGCCTCTTTTTGCCCATTTCTTGTTTGCTTGTGTGTTGGATTGCTTGCTTGTCACGATGGCTCAAGATAACACTAAATTGTGTGACTTTACCAATACCAACAACAATGATTTTATTAGCACTCCGATTGCTCCTCTTACCGATGCTGAATCTTGTGAAATTAATGCTGCCTTGCTGAATCTTGTCATGAAAGATCCGTTTTCCGGCCTTCCTAGTGAAGATGCCGCTACCCATCTAAATAGCTTCGTTGATTTGTGTGATATGTAAAAGAAGAAAGATGTTGATAATGATATTGTTAAATTGAAGCTATTTCCTTTTTTGCTTAGAGATCGTGCTAAAGCTTGGTTTTCGTCTTTGCCTAAAAATAGTATTGATTCGTGGAATAAGTGCAAAGATGCTTTTATCTCTAAGTATTTTCCTCCCGCTAAGATCATCTCTCTTAGAAACGATATTATGAATTTTAAGCAACTTTATCATGAACATGTTGCACAAGCTTGGGAGAGGATGAAATTAATGATACGTAATTGCCCTACTCATGGTTTGAATTTGTGGATGATTATACAAAAAATTTATGCCGGATTGAATTATGCTTCTAGAAATCTTTTAGATTCGGCCGCGGGAGGCACTTTTATGGAAATCACTTTAGGAGAAGCTACTAAATTCCTAGATAATATTATGGTTAATTATTCTCAATGGCACTGAGGGAGTCCTGGATTAGGGGGTCTCCGGACAGTCGGACTATATCCTTTGGCCGGACTGTTGGACTATGAAGATACAAGATTGAAGACTTCGTCTCGTGTCCGGATGGGACCCTACTTGGCGTGGAAGGCAAGCTAGGCAATACGGATATGAATATCTCCTCCTTTGTAACCGACCTTGTGTAACCCTAGCTCCCTCCGGTGCCTATATAAACCGGAGGGTTTTAGTCCGTAGGACAACATACAATCATACCATAGGCTAGCTTCTAGGGTTTAACCTCTTTGATCTCGTGGTAGATCAACTCTTGTAATACTCACATCATCAAGAAAAATCAAGCAGGACGTAGGGTATTACCTCCATCAAGAGGGGCCGAACCTGGGTAAACATCGTGTCCCCTGCCTCCTGTTACCATCCACCTTAGACGCACAGTTCGGGACCCCCTACCCGAGATCCGCCGGTTCCGACACCGACATTGGTGCTTTCATTGAGAGTTCCACCGTGTCGTCACCATAAGGCTTGATGGCTCCTTCGATCATCGCTAGCTATGCGGTCCAAGGTGAGGCTTTCCTCCCTGGACAGATCTTCATATTCGGCGGCTTCACACTGCGGGCCAATTCGCTTGGTCATCTGGAGCAGATCGAAAGCTACGCCCCTGGCCATCAGGTCAGATTTGGAAACTTGAACTACACGGCCGATGTCCAAGGAGACTTGATCTTCGATGGATTCGAGCCCATGCCGAACGCGTCGCACTGTCGCGACGAGCAAGACGTAACTCTGCCGTTGGACAGTGTTTGGGAGATCGCATCCGCAACTACTCTGTCCATCAATCCGGAGCAAGTCGCGCCATCCGAGAGCGGAGGGATGGACCCTGCCATGGAGGCCACACTCTCAGTGGCGATAGAGCCGGATACTGACTTCACCCCTTACAAGAGTCGTGTTGCCGAACCACTGGATTCACCTCCAGCCACGGACTCCAAGCCGCTCACATCCATACCCGTCGAGTCCGACTGGACGCCGATCATGGAGTTCACCTCCGCGGATATCTTTTAGCACTCACCTTTCGGAGATGTGCTAAATTCATTAAGGTCTCTCTCCCTGTTAGGAGAACCTTGGCCGAACTATGTCCCGCTAGAATGGGATGCGGACGACGAAGAAATTCGCTGCCCACCCACCACCCACTTAGTAGCCACTGTCGACGACTTAACCGACATGCTCGACTTAGACTCTGAAGACATCGACAGTATGGACGACGATGCATGAGACGAATAGGAACCACCGCCCATAGGGCGCTGGACCGCTACTTCATCACATGACGTATACATGGTGGATGCACCCACAGAGGGCAATGGCGAAGAGACAGCGGAGGATGCACCCTCCAAGCAACCCAAGCGCCGACGTCAGCGGCGCCGCTCTAAGTCCCGCCATAAAAAAAACAACGATAATGATAGTCCACGCGACTCTGGAAGAAATGACAACTGCACCACCCCAGTGGCAGAGCACGATCAAGATGCAAACTGCAAACATAATACGGATCCGACGTCCGAACACGATGACGCCAAAGATAAGCCTCATCAATCCCCGTCTAGGGAAGAAAATAGTCCGGACAAAGATGCACGCATCATCTCGAAAACACACTTGGAGCAAGATACGCTCAACAGCAAGTGGAACAAAGTAACAAAGTATGGTGGAAGTTACCATAAAAATAGCTATCCAAAGCGCAAGCTATTACCGGAATTCGACGATGAGGCCTTAGAGCCCATACAGCCGAAAAGTGATACGGCCAACCGGCCGGATCCACCACCCTGTGAACGCGATAGAGCGGCTAACAAAGTCGCGCATAAGTCAACACACAATCTATGTGAGAACTTGCGTCAAAAATCCGGCACGACCAGATCTATCTATGGATCTAGAAAGCGCGCTACGGTACACAACCAACACCGAATACTACAACCGTCCGAACACCATGGCGCATCCCAATACAGGGGTGCCGCACACCCCTTATGTTTCACTGATGAGGTGCTGGATCACGAATTCCTAGAGGGATTCAAACCGGTGAACATAGAGGCATACGACAGAACCACATACCCTGGAGTCTGGATAGAGGACTTCATCCTCCATATTCATATGGCTCGTGGAGACGATCTCCATGCCATTAAATACTTGCCCCTCAAGCTTAAAGGGCCAGCTCGGCACTGGCTGAAAAGCCTCCCCGAAAACTCAATTGGAAGTTGGGAGGAGCTCGAGGACGCTTTTTGGGCCAATTTTCAAGGGACTTATGTCCGACCTCCGGATGCAGACGATTTAAGTAATATAATCCAACAGCCGGAGAGTCCGCCCGAAAGCTTTGGAACAGGTTCCTCACCAAGAAGAACCAAATTGTCGACTGTCCGGACACCGAAGCCTTAACAGCTTTTAAACACAGCGTCTGAGATGAATGGCTCGCCAGACACCTCGGCCAAGAAAAACCGAGAACAATGGCAGCCCTAACAAGCCTCATGACCCGCTTTTGTGCAGGCGAGGACAGCTGGTTGGCCCGTAGCAGCACCAGCGACCCAAGCACATCCGAAGTCAGGGATGGCAATGGTAAACCACGACACAACAAAAACAAGCGTCGAAATAAAGAAGGTAGCCTAGATAACACGGCGGTAAACGCCGGATTCAGGGGCTCCCGACCAGGTCAGCGGAAAAAGCCTTTCAAAGGCAGCAAGGGAAGGACAATCTGACCTAAACAAAATTCTTGAAAAACTCTGTCAGATCCACGGCACCCCAGACAAACCTACAAATCATACCCACAGAGAATGTTGGGTCTTCAAGCAGGCTAGTAAGCTAAACGTCGAACACAAAGGGGAAGAGACACCAAGCGAAGATGAGGATGAACCTCGCAAGCAAAACGCCGGAGGACAGAAAAAGTTCCCACCAGAGGTTAAAACAGTAAACGTGATCTATGTGACAAAGGGGAGAAGCAATCACGCACTCCGATGCACACGCGCCATAGAGCCCATCACCCCTAGGTTCAACCCCTGGTTGGCCTGCCCGATCACTTTTGATCATAGGGATCACAATACAAATATCCGGCGCGAAGGACTGACGGCCTTGGTGTTAGACCCAATAATAAATGGGTACCATCTCACAAGGGTCCTCATGGACGACGACAGTGATCTAAATATGATATATCAGGACACAGTCCGCAAAATGGGGATAGACCTGACAAAAATAAGCCACAATAATACTACCTTTAAGGGAGTAATACCAGGCCAAGAGGCCCACTGTACGGGCTATCTACTACTAGAGGTAGTATTCGGTTCTCCCGATAACTTCCGAAGCGAAAGGTTAACTTTTCACATTGCCCCATTCCGAAGTGGCTATCAAGCACTACTCGGAAGAATGGCTTTTGCTTGTTTTAACGCAATACCGTATTACGCTTTTCTCAAGCTTAAGATGCCCGGTCCATGTGGCATCATCTCGGTCAGCAGAAATACCGAACGCTTCCCACATACAGAAGAGGATGCGGCGGCTCTAGTAGCCGCAAACTAGACGGCCTCACCAACCAGAAAATGGCAGGTCGTCAAAACCACGGACATGGTTAGACGAGTCCAGCATTCCACCATATATACATGAGACTGGTTTGGTGATCAAACCCTCATAAATGATACCAGGGGCTTCCCGCGTGTAATCAGGGCCAACCCGGCTCAACTTGGCCTCTCTTGAATTTTGATAGTTCATTAATAATAACCAACTCTTCTTTTTTGGCACGACAACTTTCACCTAAGTTCTTTCCTTTTGCAGATGACAATCGTGCCACACCCGTCCAGGACACGGCACAACAGAGACCAGGCGCGGACATGCAGCAGGGACCCTCCCAAAGGTTTCTTTTTAGATTAAGACCCTGCGTAAACCTTTTTTACTGTCTCTTGTTGCTCACATCCTCCGGATACTCCACACAACCGAGAAGGATGCTGGCGTTATTGGCATGTGGCCACGCCAGGATTTTGCACGTACATGGACACATGGGGTTTCTTATTAAGGGCATTGTTTAGCCCGGTATATGTTATAAAGACCGAACACCTTAGGGAGTGTTCGGCGTCACGAGTTTGGCCCTATATGCATCAGCTCTGAATCATGTCTTTGGTCAAATGTTGGGTTTGCCCTGCTCCCACGTTTTGGTACCTTACGTTCTGTTATATCGGCTAAGGTAGCACTAGGAGAACTACTGCAATTGTGCCCTGGTTCATCCGGATGAGCACCTCAGTAGAGAAAGCCGAAAACTAACTGTCATGATATAGCGAGAGACTGGTCAACCACTTGATGACTCATCGGAATCTTCGGGATTCCTCCGCATCAACGAAGAGCCCTTTCCCGGTCATGTACGTACGCGCCCTGTATTCGGACGAGCGCAGAAGTACCAGGGGCTATATAGTAGCCCCACTGTCAAACTCCTATGGCTAAGTGAAAGTGTTAAAGCAATATAGTCTGATTGCCTCGTTCGCTACGCTATCACCTCCTTAACAGACCAAGACGTTGGATCAAGTGTGGATATGCATCTTTTGCAAACACCCCCGCATTATATGCGTGGGGGCGGAAGCCGACGACTGCAAACTTTCAGGTTATACACATATATACATAAACGGCCACACAGGAGGCACCATAGTACTTTCGGGCAAAAGTATAAATACAACCTTGATAATTCAATAAAACATTGTTTCTACAATGGGAATACATGTCACTTGAACATAACATTCTTCGAGCATTGAGCCTCTATCGAACGAGCGCCTTCAAGAACTTCTTCAAAGTAGTGCTCGGCAGCCACTCGGCCTACGGCCGAACCCTGTGTCGCAACAGGGGTGGCCTCCATCTCCGCCCAGTATGTCTTGACATGAGCAAAGGCCATCCGCGCACCCTCTATGCACGCCGATCTCTTTACAACATCGATGCGTGGCACAACACCAAGGAATTGTTGCACTAAGCTAAAGTAGCTATTCGGCCTTGGATCTCCCGGCCACAGGTGATCCACAACGGACCACATGGCAAGTCCGGACAACCTATGGAGCTCGGCCCACTCGGCCAATCGCTCATTCAACAGCAGTGGACAGACTGGAGCGTGAAACTATGACTAGAACATCTTTTCCACTTCGGGACCTTTCTGATCCTTGAAGTACTCGGCCGCATCAGCAGAACTTGCAACCAAATCCATGTACGCGTCCACAGAACTCCATAGCCGGTCCAATGGAGCATACTTCGGATCTCCGAACTTAGTCCACAACAAGAAGGGCTTCCCAGACACGATATCTGCAGCTTGATTCAGCTCCTCCTTCGTCGCTCTAATTATAGAGCGGGCTTCCTTGGTAGCCACCCGGGCCTTCTCCAGGTCCGTCGCCTTCGCCCGGTTCTCTTCTTCAAGAAACTGGTAACGGTCAGCGGCATCTTTTAACTCTACAGCCATCTTGGCTATTTTTTCCTTGCTCTCGCAATGCGCGGCCTGTTCGGCCCTTAACTCTTCGGCCGCCTTTAAAGCAGCCGCATTGCTACTCCTTGCTTGCTCCTTGGCTCGGGCAAGCTTCGCCCGAAGGGTCTCCATGGTGGCAGCTCCATCCGCAGTCACAACACATTAAAGATACTGGCATCATGTTACTCTTATTATGTGACGATCACCAGAAAAATCACTCACCCTGTGCCTCGTCAAGCCGCTTGTTGACAAGCACGATGTCGGCGTCTGCCGCATCAAGTTGCCGCTTTAGCTCGGCAAACCCATTAGTCCGGCTAGCCACCGGAGCTTCAGCCACCTGCACATAAAGGCGGTCTGGTTGTTACCTGGGACTATGATTCTTTGTTTGCCGCCGTTTTCGACGACAACCAGAGTCTCAGGGGCTACTATCTGCATAGGGCATACCTAATGTATGCGGTACTGTTAAAAACATACATTATTTCACGTACCTCGAAGCCTTTCAGCAGACTCATAAAGGCTTCATGCAAACCGCTTTCAGCGGATGAAATCCTTTCAATTACTGTACCCATTAGAGTATGATGCGCTTCCGAGACGTCCACTTGCCCCAGAAGATCCTTCAGCGCGTCCGACCACACACTGTACGGACCCTTGCTGTCGCTCTCCTTAGGGGATACTGGGGATTCCGGGTAGCCAAAGGGTTATCCTATGGCCCTAGTGGATCCGGAGATACCCTTCACGACGACACTTCAAGGTCGCCCGCTTCTTGAGGCGGGGTGTCCGGGGAGGCGTTTCGCTCTCCATCATCTCCGGAAGAAGATCCCCCAAAGACGAACTCTGGCGAGAAGGGATACGATCCGGACTACAATTTATAAGCATTGGTTATTGTCTTCAGAAGTAAGGTAGGATATTTCCACTATTAAAGTACTTTTCGATTACTTACAGCTCGGTAGAGGGCTGATCCCCGCGCGGACATTGTGCGGCAAGAATACCCTCCGAGGCAGGACCCTCTGATGAGAATTTCTTTTCCCGTTTGAAAACCTTAGTTTCCGGATCTTCAGAGGTAGTCCTCTTCCTTCCCCGGGGGAAGGGAATGTTAGATTCCTCCCTTTGATTGTCCTCCCTCGCGGAGGTGCTCGTTCCCCCGGTTGGAATAAGTAGCGAGTGAGGCCCGCTTTCGCCCTCTTTATTCACCCCATCATCTTCCTTTGAGGACACTGGATAAGGTGCCGGCTCGAGCATCTTGTCCAGTACCGGATTGTCCAAGCCCTCAAGAAGGGGGGCCGAACACCTGATCATCATCGCCTTTGTTATCCAGTCTTGGTCAAAAGGAGACTCTTTAGAATGATGTCATGATGAATAAAAGGACAACATGTTCGGCATGGGATTACTTACTTGGGCAGCGGGGCGGTTGTAGCTCAGGCCCACGTCCTCGGTGGTGTCCGGACACTCTATTTGGGGTCCAAAGAATGATTTGTACATCTCTTCGTGTGTCATGCTGAGGAAATGCTGAATAGCACGCGGTCCTTCCGGGTTGAATTCCCACATGCGGAGGGACCGGCGTTTCAAGGTTGGACTCGACGAACCAACATAACTTGCATTACCATAACCAGACTGAAATCTCCCTCGAAGAGATCTCGGATACGGCTCTGCAGTATTGGCACGTCCTTGGTTGGACCCCAGCTCAGCCCCCTACTGATCCATGACATCAGTTGTGGTGGGGGGCCCGAGTGAAAGGCGGGGGCGGCTACCCACTTGGCACTTTGGGGAGCTGTGATGTAAAACCACTCCCGCTGCCACAATCCGGACACCTCTGGGAACGAACCCTCTGGCCATGGAGCATCGGTGATTTTGCTTATTAAAGCACCTCCGCACGCTGCATGCTGCCCCTCGATCATCTTCGGCTTCACATCGAAGGTCTTGAGCCACATGCCGAAGTGAGGGGTAATGCGGAGGAAGGCCTCACATACGACAATAAATGACGAGATGTGAAGAAGGGAATTGTCGGTGTCAAAACCGGCGGATCTCGGGTAGGGGGTCCCGAACTGTGCGTCTAAGGCGGATGGTAACAGGAGGCAGGGAACACGATGTTTTACCCAGGTTCGGGCCCTCTTGATGGAGGTAAAACCCTATGTCCTGCTTGATTAATATCGATGATATTGGTAGTACAAGAGTAGATCTACCACGAGATCAGAGAGGCTAAACCTTAGAATCTAGCCTATGGTATGATTGTATGTTGTCCTACAGACTAAAACCCTCCGGTTTATATAGACACCGGAAGGGGTAGGGTTACACAAGGTCGGTTACAAAGGAGGAGATATACATATCCGTATTGCCTAGCTTGCCTTCCACGCCAAGTAGAGTCCCATCCGGACACGAGACAAAGCCTTCAATCTTGTATCTTCATAGTCTAACAGTCCGGCCAAAGGATATAGTCCGGCTGTCCGAAGACCCCCTAATCCAGGACTCCCTCAGTAGCCCCTGAACCAGGCTTCAATGACGATGAGTCCGGCGCGCAGTGTTGTCTTCGGCATTGCAACGTGGGTTCTTCCTCCGAATACATCAGGGAAGAATTTGAATTCAAGGATAGTGTCCGACCCTGCAAAATAAGTTCCACATACCATCGTAGAGAGAATAATATTTCCACAAATCTAATTTGCTGACTTGTTTTGGAAACACGACATTATGTCATGGCCCGGTGATTATTCGAACGGTTTCCTTTAACTAGCCCCGCACATAACGCGAGGCAGTTTTTTGACACGTCTTGTCAAAGCAGAGATCGTGTCCCCTTATCACGGGATTCTCATCAATACGGGCGTGGGTAACCCAACCACGCCATCGATTACGGCGCTTGGGGGATAAGCGAGTTTTACCAGGCTAGTGGGGATGCATAGTTTCGTCCGCCCATATAAAGGGATAAGGATTCACCTTTTCATCCACGCCTTCTTCATCCTTTGCTCATCCATTTTTGCACACTCGAGCTCCAGCGCCCAAGTGTTGGAAATATGCCCTAGAGGCAATAATAAATTGATTATTATTATATTTCCTTGTTCATGATAATCGTTTATTATCCATGCTATAATTGTATTGATAGGAAACTCAGATACATGTGTGGATACATAGACAACACCATGTCCCTAGTGAGCCTCTAGTTGACTAGCTCGTTGATCAATAGATGGTTATGGTTTCCTAACCATGGACATTGGATGTCGTTGATAATGGGATCACATCATTAGGAGAATGATGTGATGGACAAGACCCAATCCTAAGCATAGCACTAGATCGTGTAGTTCGTATGCTAAAGCTTTTCTAATGTCAAGTATCATTTCCTTAGACCATGAGATTGTGCAACTCCCGGATACCGTAGGAGTGCTTTGGGTGTATCAAACGTCACAACATAACTGGGTGACTATAAAGGTGCACTACAGGTATCTCCGAAAGTGTCTGTTGGGTTGGCACGAATCGAGACTAGGATTTGTCACTCCGTGTAAACGGAGAGGTATCTCTGGGCCCACTCGGTAGGACATCATCATAATGTGCACAATGTGATCAAGGAGTTGATCACGGGATGATGTGTTACGGAACGAGTAAAGAGACTTGCCGGTAACGAGATTGAACAAGGTATCAGGATACCGACGATCGAATCTCGGGCAAGTATCGTACCGCTAGACAAAGGGAAATGAATACGGGATTGATTAAGTCCTTGAAATCGTGGTTCATCCGATGAGATCATCGTGGAACATGTGGGAACCAACATGGGTATCCAGATCCCGCTGTTGGTTATTGACCGGAGAACGTCTCGGTCATGTCTGCATGTCTCCCGAACCCGTAGGGTCTACACACTTAAGGTTCAATGACGCTAGGGTTGTAAAGGAAGTTTGTATGTGGTTACCGAATGTTGTTTGGAGTCCCGGATGAGATCTCGGACGTCACGAGGAGTTCCGGAATGGTCCGGAGGTAAAGATTTATATATGGGAAGTCCTGTTTTGGTCATCGGAAGAGTTTCGGGGTTTATCGGTAACGTACCGGGACCACCGGGAGGGTCCCGGGGGTCCACCAAGTGGGACCACCAGCCCGGGGGGGCCACATGGGCTGTAGGGAGTGTTCCTTAGCCTACATGGGCCAAGGGCACCAGCCCCACTAAGGCCCATGCGCCTAAGAGATGGAGAGGGGGCAAACCCTAATGGGATATGGGCCTTAGGGCCCATATTGGTGCGCCTCCCTCTCCCATCCCCTCTTGGCCGCCCCCTTGCTCCCCATCTAGGGCTGCCACCCCCCTAGGGGTGGGAACCCTAGAGGGAGCACAGCCCCTCCCCTTCCCCTATATATATGAGGCCTAGGGCTGCCCATAACACGCGCGATTCGATCTCTCGTTGGTGCAGCCCTGCATCTCTCTCCCCCTCCTCTTCTGTGGTGCTTGGCGAAGCCCTGCAGGATTGCCACGCTCCTCCATCACCACCACACCGTTGTGCTGCTGCTGGATGGAGTCTTCCTCAACCTCTCCCTCTCTCCTTGCTGGATCAAGGCGTGGGAGACGTCACCGGGCTGCACGTGTGTTGAACGCGGAGGTGCCGTGCGTTCGGCACTTGGTCATCGGTGATTTGAATCACGACGAGTACGACTCCATCAACCCTGTTCACTTGAACGCTTCCGCTTAGCGATCTACAAGGGTATGTAGATGCACTCTCCTTCCCCTCGTTGCTGGTCTCTCCATAGATAGATCTTGGTGACACGTAGGAAAATTTGGAATTTCTGCTACGTTCCCAATAGTGGCATCATGAGCTAGGTCTATTGCGTAGATTCTATGCATGAGTAGAACACAAAGTAGTTGTGGGCGTTGATTATGTTCAATATGCTTACCGTTACTAGTCTTATCTTGATTCGGCGGCATCGTGGGATGAAGCGGCCCGGACCAACCTTACACGTACTCTTACGTGAGACCGGTTCCACCGACAAACATGCACTAGTTGCATAAGGTGGCTGGCGGGTGTCTGTCTCTCCCACTTTAGTCGGATCGGATTCGATGAACAGGGTCCTTATGAAGGGTAAATAGCAATTGGCATATCACGTTGTGGTCTTTGCGTAGGTAAGAAACGTTCTTGCTAGAAACCCATAGCAGCCACGTAAAACATGCAAACAACAATTAGAGGACGTCTAACTTGTTTTTGCAGGGTATGCTATGTGATGTGATATGGCCAAAGGATGTTATGAATGATATATGTGATGTATGAGATTGATCATGTTCTTGTAATAGGAATCACGACTTGCATGTCGATGAGTATGACAACCGGCAGGAGCCATAGGAGTTGTCTTTATTTATTTATGACCTGCGTGTCAACACAAACGTCATGTAATTACTTTACTTTATTGCTAACCGTTAGCTGTAGTAGTAGAAGTAATAGATGACGAGACAACTTCATGAAGACACGATGATGGAGATCATGATGATGGAGATCATGGTGTCATGCCGGTGACGAGATGATCATGGAGCCCCAAAATGGAGATCAAAGGAGCTATATGATATTGGCCATATCATGTCACTACTATTTGATTGCATGTGATGTTTATCATGTTTATACATCTTATTTGCTTAGAACGACGGTAGTAAATAAGATGATCCCTTACAACAATTTCAAGAAGTGTTCTCCCCTAACTGTGCACCGTTGCGACAGTTCGTGTTTCGAACCACCACGTGATGATCGGGTGTTAGATTCTAACGTTCACATACAACGGGTGTAAGACACATTTACACACGCGAAACACTTAGGGTTAACTTGATGAGCCTAGCATGTACAGACATGGCCTCGGAACACAGAAGATCGAAAGGTCGAGCATGAGTCGTATAGAAGATACGATCAACATGAAGATGTTCACCGATGTTGACTAGTCCGTCTCACGTGATGATCGGACACGGCCTAGTTGACTCGGATCATGTAATCACTTAGATGACTAGAGGGATGTCTATCTGAGTGGGAGTTCATAAGATGAACTTAATTATCCTGAACATAGTCAAAAGGATTTTGCAAATTATGTCGTAGTTCGCGCTTTAGTTCTACTGTTTAGATATGTTCCTAGAGAAAAATTAGTTGAAAGTTGATAGTAGCAATCATGCGGACTAGGTCCGTAAACTGAGGATTGTCCTCATTGCTTCATAGAAGGCTTATGTCCTTAATGCACCGCTCAGTGTGCTGAACCTCGAACGTTGTCTGTGGATGTTGCGAACATCTGACATACACCTTTTTGATAACTACATGATAGTTCAGTTAAACGGTTTAGAGTTGAGGCACCAAAGACGGTTTTTTGAAACGTCGCGAAACATATGGGATGTTTTGGGGGCTGAAATTGGAATTTCAGGCTCGTGCCCACGTCAAGAGGTATAAGACCTCCGACGATTTTCTTAGCCTGCAAACTAAGGGAGAAAAGCTCAATTGTTGAGCTTGTGCTCAGATTGTCTGAGTACAACAATCATTTGAATCAAGTGGGAGTTGATCTTCCAGATGAGATAGTGATGTTTCTCCGAAGTCATTACCACCAAGCTGCTAGAGCTTCGTGATGAACTATGATATATCAGGGACATATATGATGATCCTTGAGATATTCGCGATGTTTGACACCGTGAAAGTAGAAATCAAGAAGGAGCATCAATTGTTGATGGTTGGTGAAACCACTAGTTTCAAGAAGGGCAAGGGAACAAAGGGATACTTCATGAAACGGCAATTCAGCTGGTGCTCTAGTGAAGAAACCCAAGGTTGAACCCAAACCCGAGACTGAGTGCTTCTGTAATAAGGGGAACAGCCACTGGAGCAGAATTACCCTAGATACTTGGTAGATGAGAAGGCTGGCAAGGTCGATAGAAGTATATTGGATATAAATTATGTTAATGTGTACTTTACTAGTACTCCTAGTAGCACCAGGGTATTGGATACCGGTTCGGTTGCTAAGTGTTAGTAACTCGAAATAAAAGCTACGGAATAAACGGAGACTAGCTAAAGGTGAGCTGACGATATGTGTTGGAAGTGTTCTCAATGTTGATATGATCAAGCATCGCACGCTCCCTCTACCATCGAGATTGGTGTTTGTGTTGAGCATAGACATGATTGGATTATGTCTATCGCAATACGGTTATTCATTTAAGGAGAATAATGGTTACTCTGTTTATTTGAATAATACCTTCAATGGTCTTACACCTAAAATGAATGGTTTATTGAATCTCGATCGTAGTGATACACATGTTCATGTCAAAAGATAGTAATGATAGTACCACCTACTTGTGGCACTGCCACGTAAGTCATATCGGTATAAAACGCATGAAGAAGCTCCATGTTGATGGATCTTTGGGCTCACTCATTTTTGAAAAGTTTGAGACATGCGAACCATGTCTATTGGTGTGTATGCATGAAGAAACTCCATGCAAATGGACCGTTTGGACTCACTTGATTTCGAATCACTTGAGGCATGCAAATCATACCACATGGGCAAGATGACTGAAAGCCTCGGTTTCAGTAAAATGGAACTAGAAAGAAAATTGTTGGAAGTAATACATTTTGATGTGTGCAGTCCAATGAGTGCTGAGGCATGTAGTGGATATCGTTATGTTCTTTCTTCACAGATGGTTTGAGTAGATGTTGAGTACATTTACTTGATGAATCACGAGTCTGAATTATTGAAAGGTTCAAGTAATTTCAGTGTGAAGTTGAAAGATCGTCGTGACAAGAGGATAAAAGATCTATGATATGATCATAGAGATGAATATCTGAATTACGAGTTTGGCACAAAATTAAGACATTGTGGAAATCGTTTCACAACTAATACAGCCTGGAACACCATAGTGTGATGGTGTGTCCGAACATCATAACTGCACCCTATTGGATATGATGCATACCATGATGTCTCTTATCGAATTACCACAATAGTTTATGGGTTAAGCATTAGAGACAACCACATTCACTTTAAATAGGGCACCACGTAATTCCGATGAGATGACACCGTATGAACTATGGCTTAGAGAAACCTAAGCTGTCATTTCTTAAAAGTTTGGGGCTGCGACGCTTATGTGGAAAAGTTTCAGGCCGATAAGCTCGAACCCAAAGCGGATAAATGCATCTTCATAGGACAACCCAAAAACAGTTGGGTATACCTCCTGTCTCAGATCCGAAAGCAATAAAGGATTGTTTCTAGAATCGGTTCCTTTCTCGAGGAAAAGTTTCTCTCGAAAGAATTGAGTGGGAGGATGGTGGAGACTTGATGAGGTTATTGAACCGTCACTTCAACTAGTGTATAGCAGGGCACAAAGAGTTGTTCCTGTGGCACCTACACCAATTGAAGTGGAAGCTTATGATATTGATCATGAGGCTTCGGATCAAGTCACTCCCAAACCTCGTGGGATGACAAGGATGCGTACTACTTCTGAGTGGTACGTAATACTGTCTTATAAGTCATGTTGCTAGACAACAATGAACCTACGAGCTGTGGAGAAGCGATGGTGGGCCCGGATTCCGATAAATGGCTCGAGGCCATAAAATCCGAGAGAGGATCCATATATGAAAACAAAGTGTAGACTTTGGAAGAACTACTTGATGGTCGTAAGGCTGTTGAGTGTAGATGGATTTTAAAAGGAAGACGGACAATGATGGTAAATGTCACCATTAAGAAAGCTCGACTTGTCGTTAAGATGTTTTCTGACAAGTTCAAGGAGTTGACTACGGTGAGATTTTCTCACTTGTAGCGATGCTAAGAGTCTGTTGGAATTATATTAGCAGTCACTGCATTATTTATGAAATCTTGCAGATAGGATGTCAAAACATTGTTTCCTCGACGATTTTCTTGGGGAAAGGTTGTATGTGATAGAACCGAAAGGTTTTGTCAATCCTGAAAAGATGCTAATAAGGATGCAAAGCTCCAGCAATCCTTCTGAGGACTGGAGTGAGCATCTCGAAGTTGGAATGCACACTTTGATGAGATGATCAAAGATTTTGGGTTTATACAAAGTTTATGAGAAACTTGTATTTCCAAAGAAGTGAGTGGGAGCACTATAGAATTTCTGATGAGTATATGTTTTAACATATTGTTGATCGGAAATGACGTAGAATTTCTGGAAAGCATATAGGGTTATTTGGAAAGTGTTTTCAATGGAAAACCTGGATTAAGCTACTTGAGCATTGAGCATCAAGATCTATAAGGATAGATCAAAACGCTTAATGGTACTTTCAGATGAGCACATACCTTGACATGATCTTAAAGTTGTTCAAGATGGATCAGTCAAAGAAGGAGTTCTTGCCTGAGTTGTAAGGTATGAAGTTAAGACTTAAAGCTCGACCGCGGCAGAATAGAGAGAAAGGACGAAGGTCGTCCCCTATGCTTAAGACATAGGCTCTACATTATGCTATGCTGTGTACCGCACCTGAAGTGTGCCTTGCCATGAGTCAGTCAAGGGGTACCAGAGTGATCCGAGAATGGATCACAGGACAGCGGTCAACGTTATCCTTAGTAACTAGTGGACTAAGGAATTTTCTCGATTATGGAGGTGGTAAAAGAGTTCGTCGTAAAGGGTTACACTGATGCAAACTTTGACACTAATCCAGATTATTCTGAGTAGTAAACTGGATTCGTATAGTAGAACAGTTATTTGGAATAAGCTCCAAATAGAACGTGGTAGCTACATCTAGGAGATGACATAGAGATTTGTAAAGCACACACGGATCTGAAAGGTTCAGACCCGTTGACTAAAACCTCTCTCACAAGCAACATGATCAAACCCAGAACTCATTGAGTGCTAATCACATAGTGATGTGAACTAGATTACTGACTCTAGTAAACTCTTTGGATGTTGGTCACATGGCGATGTGACCTGTGAATGTTAATCACATGGCGATGTGAACTAGATTATTGACTCTAGTGCAAGAGGGAGACTGTTGGAAATATGCCCTAGAGGCAATAATAAATTGATTATTATTATATTTCCTTGTTCATGATAATCGTTTATTATCCATGCTATAATTGTATTGATAGGAAACTCAGATACATGTGTGGATACATAGACAACACCATGTCCCTAGTGAGCCTCTAGTTGACTAGCTCGTTGATCAATAGATGGTTATGGTTTCCTAACCATGGACATTGGATGTCGTTGATAACGGGATCACATCATTAGGAGAATGATGTGATGGACAAGACCCAATCCTAAGCATAGCACTAGATCGTGTAGTTCATATGCTAAAGCTTTTCTAATGTCAAGTATCATTTCCTTAGACCATGAGATTGTGCAACTCCCGGATACCGTAGGAGTGCTTTGGGTGTATCAAACGTCACAACGTAACTGGGTGACTATAAAGGTGCACTACAGGTATCTCCGAAAGTGTTTGTTGGGTTGGCACGAATCGAGACTGGGATTTGTCACTCCGTGTAAACGGAGAGGTATCTCTGGGCCCACTCGGTAGGACATCATCATAATGTGCACAATGTGATCAAGGAGTTGATCACGGGATGATGTGTTATGGAACGAGTAAAGAGACTTGCCGGTAACGAGATTGAACAAGGTATCAGGATACCGACGATCGAATCTCGGGCAAGTATCGTACCGCTAGACAAAGGGAATTGAATACGGGATTGATTAAGTCCTTGACATCGTGGTTCATCCGATGAGATCATCGTGGAACATGTGGGAACCAACATGGGTATCCAGATCCCGCTGTTGGTTATTGACCGGAGAACGTCTCGGTCATGTCTGCATGTCTCCCGAACCCGTAGGGTCTACACACTTAAGGTTCGATGACGCTAGGGTTGTAAAGGAAGTTTGTATGTGGTTACCGAATGTTGTTCGGAGTCCCGGATGAGATCCCGGACGTCACGAGGAGTTCCGGAATGGTCCAGTGGTAAAGATTTATATATGGGAAGTCCTGTTTTGGTCACCGGAAGAGTTTCGGGGTTTATCGGTAACGTACCGGGACCACCGGGAGGGTCCCGGGGGTCCACCAAGTGGGGCCACCAGCCCGGGGGGGGGGCCACATGGGCTGTAGGGAGTGTTCCTTGGCCTACATGGGCCAAGGGCACCAGCCCCACTAAGGCCCATGCGCCTAAGAGATGGAGAGGGGGCAAACCCTAATGGGATATGGGCCTTAGGGCCCATATTGGTGCGCCTCCCTCTCCCATCCCCTCTTGGACGCCCCCTTGCTCCCCATCTAGGGCTGCCGCCCCCCTAGGGGTGGGAACCCTAGAGGGGGCGCAGCCCCTCCCCTTCCCGTATATATATGAGGCCTAGGGCTGCCCATAACACGCGCGATTCGATCTCTCGTTGGTGCAGCCCTGCATCTCTCTCTCCCTCCTCTTCTGTGATGCTTGGCGAAGCCCTGCAGGATTGCCACGCTCCTCCATCACCACCACACCGTTGTGCTGCTTCTGGATGGAGTCTTCCTCAACCTCTCCCTCTCTCCTTGCTGGATCAAGGCGTGGAAGACGTCACCGGGCTGCACGTGTGTTGAACGCGGAGGTGCCGTGCGTTCGGCACTTGGTCATCGGTGATTTGAATCACGACGAGTACGACTCCATCAACCCCGTTCACTTGAACGCTTCCTCTTAGCGATCTACAAGGGTATGTAGATGCACTCTCCTTCCCCTCGTTGCTGGTCTCTCCATAGATAGATCTTGGTGACACGTAGGAAAATTTGGAATTTCTGCTACGTTCCCCAACACCAAGTCCTCATTTCCCACCTCAACCTTCTCCAACCATGTCCGGAGCGGGAGGCAGGTGGATGGTCTCCTCTGTCATGGAGGGACACATCAAGAAGCTGAGGAGAGCCGGATACCTGCCCGACGACATCGCGCACCGGCTCCCAGATGAGGGGCAGCTCATCCCCACCCCCAGGCCCCATGAGAGGGTAGTGTTCCTTACCCATTTCCTCCGCGGACTGGGATTCCCTCTCCACCCATTCGTCTGTGGGCTCATGTTCTACTACGGCCTGGATTTCCACGATCTGGCCCCGAACTTCATCCTCAACATCTCGGCGTTTATCGTCGCGTGCGAGGCCTTCCTCCACATCAAGCCCCACTTCGGCTTATGGCTGAAGACCTTCAATGTCAAGACGAAGGTAGTGAGCGGCCGCCAGGAGGAGTGCGGAGGCGCCATGGTGGGCAAGATGCCCAACGTCACATGGCTCGAGGGCTCCTTCGTGGAGACCGTAAAGGGGTGGCAATCGGGGTGGTTCTACATCACCGAGCCGTGTGACCCTAAATGGGCAGCGGCCCCCAAGTTCCGATCTGGCATCCCCACGCGGCTCACCTCCTGGCAAGAGAAGGGCCTGTCCTGGGGTAGTTCGGGAGAGCTGACCGGACTCCAAACATGTATTCAAAACATGGTGAACAAGAAGCTCAAACTCGTCAACGTAGTCCAGGTCATGCTCATCCACCGGGTCCTCCTGTGCCAACAACGGGCTTTCAACTTGTGGGAGTTCGACTTGGCCCAGCACCAAACTCTGTACAGTCTCTTCGACACAACTCACGAGGATGCCTGGAAGGTGCTATTCAAGGGTGCCGAGGTTCCCCCTCCCACTACCGAGGATCACGGATTCTGTGCAAAGCGCCAAGCCAGCGCGGTAAGCTGTTTTACCTCTCATAGGATACTTGTTTTTCATAGTTTGACTCTATGCGGGATCTAAGCTCCCGTACCTTTGACAGGACTGGCAGGAGACGGCCGGACAGATCGACTGTCCGACTCCTTTGCCTGAAGGCCCAGCAGCCGCTCTCCTGACGAAGATGTTGACTCCGGCTCCTTACAAGGTGCCAAAGAAGACCAAGAAGGCCAAGGGAACCCGAAAGAGTTCCCGATGCCAGGCGTCATCGGACTCATTGTCCTATAACTCTATGACACACTCCTCCCTCGAAGAAGAGGAGGAAGAAGAAGATGCTCCCCCTTCAGATGGGGGAGACAAGAAAAGGAAGGCCGCCCCAACTGGGGAGGCCGAGGGGTCCAAGAAGGGAAGGACTCTCCTTCCAGATAGTTCCACCACCGCCGCCGAAGGCGAAGACGACTGGCTGCTCAGGGCCAAGCCCCTGGAGAAGTCGTAAGTATTCTGATACCAGAGTAACTCATATCATTCCTTTGTCGCACTGCTTCCCCTAACGCAGAATATGATTATGCAGGCCGCCATGAGCCCGTATCGATGTATCGTCGGACGGCTCGCTGGGCTCATCGGATATGGATAGCGATCCACTTCCGACTGCCACCTCCCCTTGCCCTGCGGATGACGCTGAGGTATTGTCTCAAGAGGCACCGGGTCGAGGGGAGACAGTCCTGGAGGCGCCTCAAGGCGACATTCCGGACTCTGGGAGCAGAGGGAACAAGGCCCCTGAGGGCTCCGAGTTCGGCCCTCAGCCGAACACCACGCTGAAACCTCCAGTGGTTCCGGACTTGGGCAGGAGGCCTCCTTCCAAGAGGGGCAAAACGCCTGTGCCGGTGACCTCTGTCCATCCAGAGGCGCCGGATAATCTGCTGGGAGCGCTTCGCAGCGCTTCCATCAACGAGGAGCACCGTACTATTATGAGTGCGATGGTCCAGAAGGTTCAGTCCTCCAAGAGCGGATTGACTAAAGCCTGTGCCAGCCTTCTAACAGGCTTTGAGGTAAGTGTTTGAAATATAGGAAAAATATTACCGCATAGACAGTAGCCCCTGATGCTCTGTTCGGTGTTCACAAAGAAAAGCCGAACAGAGGATCAAACAATATCACAGGAGTCTAATATAAGTATGTCAATATGCGTATGCAGGCTTCGCTGCTGGCATCTGCAGCACTCACTGCGGAGGTCGCCGCACTGAAGCAGGACCTTAAAGGGTCCAAGGACGAGCTCGGCCTTGCCAAGAGGCAGTTCGAGGAGAACAAAGGTAAGTAGTACCTAGTCTATGGATATGTATAAAAAGAATGCGATTGCAAAATGGCAGGATCATCATGAATTTGCCAGGGGCCACAACCAAAGTGGCGACCTTAAAGCAAGCGCTGTCCGAGGCTGATGATAAAGCGGCCAAGGAGCGCACCGAGCGGTAAAGGCAAGAGGCTCGGGTGGGCGAGGTGCAGCAAGAGCTCCAGGCTCTCGTGACGAAGCACGAGGCGTTGGAGCTTGACTGGAAGACGCGAGAGTCTGAGCTTGCCGCGGCCCTTGAGAGCGCAAAGAGTGCCAAGGCCGAAGCCCAAAAGGCCCTCCAGGAGATTTACACGATGAAGAAAACAGCGGCGGGTAAGGCATTCTATATGCAAAGCAAGCATGTGAAATTAAATTACCTATTACTTACCCGAGTCCGGAGCTCTCCAGGAGCATTCGCAGTTTTTGCCCCGCAGCGTGTCAGATGCCGCACAGTTTTATCAGGCCGAGGAGGGAAGCTCAATGGAGAAGTTGTTCTGGTCTCAGTATACTGGGACCGAAAACCCGATGCCTCTGAGCGACCAGCTAAAGCAGCTGGTCGAGCTACACAAGGCGGCCGAACAGGCCATGAAGGGCCTTATAGTCCGGCTGTGGCCTGGTGACGCCCTTCCGAACAGCTACTTCGGCCTAGTGAGGTGGCTTGTGGATGCCTGCCCACGGCTGGAAGTCGTCAAGCGGTTCGTCTGCATCGAAGGTGCACGCCGGGCTTTCGCCCGTGTGAAGGTGCAATGGGCCAAGCTAGACGCCGTGAAGCTGATCAAGGAAGGACCGCCGCAGGGCAAGGAGCATCGCACCCCCAAAATTTATTATGAGGGTGTCCTGAAGGGTGCCCGTCTTGTAGCGGACGAATGTACAAAGGATGTAATATTTGAGTGAACTTGCTCGTGTGATCCTGTATGATGAAAACTTGTTTCATATGCGCTATGCAACGCTTGGTTGAATTTAAAATATTACCTTCTATTTGGCTGTTTATCCAATCTGAGAGATGGCTAGTCCTCGGCTTCTGCCCCCATGCCGCTAGTACTGGGGTGTTCGGGATAAACCTGAGCACTCTTGTTCCCATCTTTGGGTCCTTCGAGGGAGGTGCTCAGCACAGCGAACAAGGCAACCAGACTAATAATGCTTTATCACTCTCACTTAGCCATAGAATTCTATAATTTTAAATTTCGGTGAAGCCCCTGGTATTCGGAAGGCCGAATTCGGGGCGCGATACATGCCTTTAAGCCGCACAGGACCGGGTCCTCGCTCTAAGCGGCATAAGTCTTTAGGGACTCAAAACCTCGCCGAACAGCGACCAGTCTCTCGCCTTATCATGACAGTCAGTTTTAGCTTTCTCTACTGAGGTGCTTAGCCCAGCAGAACCGGGGCACAATCGCAGTAGTTCTCCTAGTGCTACCTTAGCCGATAGAGCGGAATGTAAGGTACCAAAACATAGGAGCCGGGCAAACCCAACATTTGACCAAAGACATGATTCAGAGCTGATGCATATAATGCTATAAGTTCGGGGTGCCGCACTTGTGAAAGTGTTCGGACTTCTCACACCATATTGTGGGGTACTTAAGCCCCTGGTGTATTGGCCGTACCAAAGTGTACGGTTGCAAGGCGTCATTAATGAACACAGATATAAAAAAGAAGAATGCAATAATAGTCTTAATGTTATGCATTGTTTATTCAAAAAGGTGTGTTAAAGCAGAATGATACAGATAGTGCGATAAGCAAAAAGTAGGACTATGTCCCTTCCAAGGGCAAGCTGAGGAATAGTATTAAAGCAAATATTTCACTCGTTATCGTAATCCACCTGGGAGTTCCGTGGTGTGACATAGCTTTCTGCCTCCTTGGTTGCTTCTTCATGTGTTCGACAATCATGCTGCAAGACAGAGTTTCCAGAGATTAAAGTCCTGAAAGAGAAAAATAACAAAGCGGGAAGCCCCTAGTGTGGTTTAAGCCGCGTATTGGGGCGTGCCGTAGTTGTGCCCCCTCCCCGCCTGTGCCCATGGTATTTTTAATGCGTAATTATGTATGCGTGGCACGAATTTCGCCGTTTGGCTTGGGCCGGGGTGGGGGCCGCATTGCTACACGAGCTCAGATCGTGCCGGGTGGTCTAGTTGCCGATTACTCCGAGCACGCTTGAAGGTGTCCGGGTCTTGAAACGCCGAACTGGTGGATTGCCTTGAGAGGCTACTTTGCGCTTCTGCTGCGAGGGCCGCAGTGTGCTCCTCCGTGCGGAGAGAGCGCTCTGTGTTTCCATTAACTGAGATGACCCCCCCGATGTCCTGGCATCTTGAGCTTGAGGTATGCATAATGCGGTACCGCATTGAATTTTGCAAATGCGGTTCGCCCGAGCAGTGCATGATAGCCACTGCGGAACGAGACTATATCGAAGATTAATTCTTCGCTTTGGAAGTTATCCGGGGATCCGAAGACCACTTCTAGTGTAATTGAGCTTGTGCAATGGGCCTCTACACCTGGAATGATGCCTTTAAAGGTCGTTTTTGTGGGTTTGATCCTTGAGGGGTCTATACCCATTTTGTGCATTGTGTCCTGATAAAGCAGGTTCAGGCTGCTGCCTCCATCCATAAGGACTCGAGTGAGGTGAAATCCGTCGATGATTGGATCTAGGACCAGTGCGGCGAATCTGCCATGACGGATACTAGTGGGATGGTCCCTGCGATCAAAGGTGATCGGACAGGAGGACCATGGGTTGAACTTTGGGGCGACTGGCTCCAACGCATATACGTCCCTGAGCGCACGCTTCCGCTCCCTCTTGGGGATGTGGGTTGCGTATATCATGTTCACCGTCCGCACTTGTGGGGGAAACCTCTTCTGTCCTCCGGTGTTCAGCTGCCGGGGCTCTTCCTCGTCATCGCTACATGGCCCCTTATCTTTGTTTTCGGCAATTAACTTGCCGGCCTGCTTGAATACCCAACAATCCCTATCGGTGTGGTTGGCTGGCTTGTCGAGGGTGCCGTGTATTTGACACGAGCAGTCGAGTATGCGGTCCAAACTGGACGGGCCCTGAGTGCTTCTTTTAAATGGCTTTTTCCACCGACCGGGTTTAGAGCCTTTGAATCCGGCATTGGCTGCCGTGTCCTCGGTATTGTCGTTGTTAATGCATCGCTTATGTTTGTTGCGACGTGACCTGCTATTGCCGTCCTTGGTGTCCGAAGTACCATGGTTCTTTGATATGTTATTACTGCGAGCCAGCCAGCTGTCTTCTCCTGCACAAAAGCGGGTCATGAGTGTCGTGAGGGCTGCCACAGTGTCAGAACCCCGATTCTAAGTCACACCGATCTAGACTGTAACACCTCATATCACTTTGCGGCCTCACGCACAGTATTCCCACGGGTGTCGCCTTACCATGGCCCGGGACCGTTTGCGCCTTTTGGATCACGTATATGATAGTGTCGCTAGCATCCATATGACAGAGAACCCGGGCCGACATGACTAGTCGTGAACCCAAAGTGGCACTAACACACGGGGACAGGCATACATGAATCAACATCGAGCATGTCGGTCAGCAGTGTGCGAATCCGGGCTGTAGCACTGGGCTAACAGGACTCCTGGAACCCGGGCTATAGCAGGCTAGGCAGGACTCCGGATGTCACCGCGTGACATTTCCCCGAAGGGACAGACACATGAACCAAGTGAATCACATGCCGGCCAGTCAAGTGTTCCGGAGCAGTAGTGCTGGGCTAGCAGGACTCTGGTGAACCGGGCTATAGCGGACTACTATGGCTCATGGAAGCACAAGACTACAGTTCCCCATAAGAGGTGCTACCAAGGATAAACAACTAGGTTGTCGGACCCACACATACCAAGCATTTCAATCATACACACAATATGCTCGATATGTGTAAATACAACATGGCATCTCAACATAACTCTACGAATCAAGTATTTAATCATTAGGCTCCGAGGAGCCAGATATTACAAACATGGGTCTCATGACCCAACATACAAAGCATACAAGTCAAAGCACATGCGGAAGCTTAACATGTCTGAGTACATACATCTACAAATGGAAAAGGCTGAGAAGCCTGACTATCTACAAGACCCTCCCAAGGTACAAGATCATAGCTGAGGTAACAAGCTAAATGTCGAAGTCCACGCGGAACTACTAGCGAGACTGATGTCTCTCTACAAAAACATAAAATAGGCAAACGTGAGTACAAATGTACCCAGCAAGACTTACATCAGAACTATCTACATATGCATCGGTATCAACGAGTGGTGGAGTTTAACTGCAGCAAGCCAGCTTTGAATCAGTGGCTAACCTGAACTACGACTACAAGTAACTCTTTTGAGGTGGCGCACACGAGTCCACAAATTCACCATACTAATAAACCACTATGGATCCGCTCCCGTTCCTCTATGAGAACGCCATCCATAACACTCATGCTTATCTTGCGCATTTTAGAGTATCCACTTTCACTTGTCTATGAACTATGCAAGGGGTCCAAGTTTCCATATCCGAGGAATCCGGCTATTCGAATAGATAATGATAACCCTGCAGGGGTGTACTTCTTCACACACGCTCTCGCCACTTATCGCCCTGTACACGTCATGTACCTCGGCAACCTTCAAGCGGAAGTCGGGCGAGGGAGTCGGCCACGACCTGACTAACCAACAAGTCTCTCGTCCAGGTTTATCGCCTATTCGGGTTCCATCCGCAAGGAGATCCGGCCGGGGTGTCGCTCACGGCCCCAAACGATGTGTGCAGGGTTCCCAAGCCCACCATCCGGGTGCCACTTGGTACACCGTGCCACTGTGCCTAGTCTGTCCCAAGCCCACCTATACCGGGTGCCACTTGGTAGACTACTAACACAACCTACAAACACCAGAAACTAGTTGCAACTCCTGGACAGAGATCGAGTTGATTAATAAGCTGAGAGGGGCCGAGTTACCGGAACCCAATGTGTGGTAGTAACTGTTCATGGATCACAAACATAGAACTCAGTTCCTGAGGACGGCTGCAATGAAACAACCCACCATGTACTCCTACATGGCCTCTCATCGCTACCTTTGCCAAATCGTGTTTACACACTTAGCTCTCAACGGTAGGACATGTTCACCATGTTCCAATTCATTCTCGATGAATCATACCTGACTCAACTCTAAGCAGTAGCAAGCATGACAACAAGCATGAATGAGTAGGCACATCAGGGCTCAAACAATTCCTACTCATGCTAGTGGGTTTCATCTATTTACTGTGGCAATGACAGGTCATGCAGAGGAAAGGGGTTCAGCTACCGCAACATGTAACAGTTGAAACGGTGTTGTCCTAATGCAGCAAAAGAGAGCAGGAGCGAGAGAGTGGGATTGTATTTGAATGAACAAGGGGGTTTTGCTTGCCTGGCACTTCTGAAGATAGTATAGCTCTTCATCGGTGTCATCGAACTCATCATCGGAACACGTCTATCGAGAGGGGGCAATTACCGGCAACTGAGAAAGAAACACAATCAATGCAATGCAACAATATGATGCATGAATGTGACATGGCGATATGCTGTGGTTTGAGCTAATGCAACTAGCAACAATTTAAATGAAGTTGGTTTGAACCCTAGGTTCAAATTCAAACTCCATATGTGAAGGTTTAAATGCCATTTACACGATTTGGCCTAAACAACGGCCATAAGTTATTCTAACATGCATGACAATGGTATAGATGGATAGATTGGATTTTTCTGATCATTTTTCATATATAATATATCTCATTTGGAGTTACGGTTGAATTTCTATGAATTTTAGAAGTTTAGAGCATTCTCTGAAATTTATAAATCATTTCTGATTTATTTTAATTCCAGAAAACAAATACTACGTCAGCATTGAGTAAGCATGACGTCAGCAAGTCAACTGCGGCTGACCGGGGTCAAACCTGATCAGTGGGGCCCACTGGTCAGTGACCCATTAATTAACCCCGGTCAAAACCCGTGCTGACAGGGTTTGACCCAGCGGTAGGGCCCGCTGTCAGTGGCAGTGAGGTGGCTAATGGTGGGGATTAGTCCTAATGACCATGCCACGCTGGCAGTCACTGGAGTTTCGCCGGCGGAGACCAAATCCGACGACTGAAACGCCATGGGAAAATGCTACAGGGGATGGTTTCGGGCGTGGTTTGCGGCTATGGGTTGCTGGGCTTCGCGCACATCTAGGGGTGGCAGAAGATCGAGCTCGGGTGGCCGGAGTTCACCGGAATGGAGCTCGCGGCGGCGCCAGAGTTCGGCCCCGAGCGGCGTGGGGTGCTGTGATGCAAGTCAGGAGCTGCGAGCAGCGGCGTTGGGTTCGTGGGGACCCGCTGAGCTCACGGCAGTGCTCAAGTGCGAGTTGTGTCCGCGGTTACCACGGTGGCGCCATGGATGGCGGCGGTGTGCTTCGGGCTCGACGGATATGACGACTACAACGGCCGTACAAGGAAAAGGAGAGGGGGAATCGGTTCAGGGGCTCACGGGGATCACACAGGGAAGGTCAGCGAGCTCAGGGAAGCACGGACAGCAGTGAATCGACGATGAGGTTGCCGGCAGCCGGAGGTTGAAGATGAGCTTGAGGACGACGCTGCAGGGCTCCCGCGGTCGAACTGGTTGGTGTATACGATTCAGGAGAGGACGGCGATTCTTCTGGATGCATCGGGAAGGCGAGGGGGGGTGGCCGTGATGGTAGTGGACTGCGGCGACGAGCTCCGCTTGGTGGCTGCGTGCAAGAAATAGAGGAGGGGGGAGGTCCAGGGAGAGAGGGGAAGTGAGAGGGGATCGAGGGGGATCGCGTGACAACGTCCAGGACGTCGGGGACGCAGACAGGCAGGCAGGAGGTGGCGCGCGCGTGGCCAGGAGGCGGCGAGCACGTGCTCGGCGTCCTCCTGACAGGAGCTTGAGGACGGTGGCGCTGGTGGGCTGGGCCAACAGTGCCAGGCCAGGTAGCTAGACTGCCAGGTGGGCTCGGTTGGGCTGCTCAGAAGCTGAGCTGACTATAGTAGCAGGCTGCCAGGTACGTTTCTCCTCTCTCTATTTTATTTCCTGTTTTATATTTTTCTGCAACTTTGTGGCTTTTCTAAAAATGCTTAGGCACTTTCAAAAATCACCAAACTGCTCATGCCCACTGTTTAGCATATAACCAACATGGAACATTTCAGTTTAGGATTATTTGGACATTTGAAATATTCTATAGCATTTAAATGCCCAAATGTAAATAGAGTATGATTTAATTCAGTGACCCTATGATGTCCTAGAAATATGTGCACCATTTTTGTCAGAGGTTTAAGACCAAGGCAAAGATGATGAACATTTTAGAAGGGCATTTCAGGTTCATTGAAAAAGATTTTATTAAATCCTAGTTGGATTAATGGGGTGTTGGGGGTTCTGTCATCCCCATTTCAATTTTCTGAGTAAAGTAGACATGATGCAACACCATATGTTAGCACTAGGCATTACCAGAACTAGGGATGTGACAACTCACCCCCACTAAAACAAGAATCTCGTCCCGAGATTCAAGAAGTGGAGTAAGAAGACAGAGGGGTCACAAAACTATCACAGTCTTCTCGATCCAACTGCCCTTCTTGAAGATACCGATATATTGCATCACATTGTTCTTGACGTCTTTGTCTTTGAGATCTTCATCCAACACGATGAAGACAGAAGGAAACTCTACAGGAAACGATCTTCTCAAAGATCGAGCAATTCAAGATCAACTCATGGAGTGAGACATTAGAACATCTCTTGAGCTGAGACACGAAACACACATCGAGAGAGATGGAAGGTAATAGATGACAAGGGTTCAAATTGGTAGGCAACAATTCCACGCTGGAGTAGGATGGTGCATGGTTTCAAAGTAGCGAGGAGGTAATTTCCATGATTCCATAACAGGACACCTTAGGGAAAGGTGACTCGTAGAGTATTTCCCTTAAGTAGCAAAAAGAATTACTTTTGATACAAAGATCATTGAAACTCTTTATACCAGCCTGAGGTAATCACAATCGATCGTTGGAAGGGGTTCGAAAGAATGGCATACTCCGACTAGGATGGATGATGTGGACTACCTTGTTGAAGACAATGTAATGGATGAATTTGCTTGCGCGTGCTCTCAAGAACTTGAGCATTTCCATATTCATCAAGGTTCTACCAACATCCGAGTCAAGGATCCTGGCAACACATCTTACTACCTTGATGAATAGTGATGGACAATGCAGATGCATAGAAAGACAAGCCTTTCTCAGATTTCACCTTAGCGAGGCCAAGGGAATGAAATCTGGATGATCGACTGAGAGACATTTAGCACTCCGCTTCTAATGTTCTCCTTGACGTTCTAGGTACCACGATCATGCTTAAAAGCATCGATATGGCCATCAAGTAAAAGTCGGACTTCGGAATACAAAGGATCCATAAGGAACAACTTCTATAATAAGTCACTCGAATTCCTCATGGAGAAGATTGGTCAACTTGCTCAATCAAGATACTACAATAATAGGTCTTCCAACTAGGTGTGTCGGCCAAAACATCAACCTTGCCAGAACCTACGTCATATATCTTGGAAAAGTTCCAACCATCATATCTGCCTGAGATTCAGATCTAGTTGGTAACAGGATATTGTAGACAGCATGTCTGAAAAAGAAAATTGGCAACACAAACCAACGATATGAGTTGCGAGATTCTCGGGAAATGAACTACGATAGCAAGCTCCAGAACATGAGCGGGTTCTGCTACACACATGTGAACACACTGTCGCAGACAATCATGACCACATAGTAGTCTTATAATGAAACACTACCGAGTTCAGGTGGGGAACCATCGACAAGGATATCGAAGTCTCCACGCATGGAAGTCCAAAGGATTAACCTTAGAACAGACTCTGTTTTTCTTGAACAAGTCAATCTATGGCTTGGTGTGCTAGGGATACATATAGAATGAAGGTTGCAAGTCTCCAAACCATAGTATACTTTGCACATATGCATGACTGACTTGGGATGGTTCCAGAGGAAGCAAAAACAATCTTTCTCAGGTCCACGGCGGCAACTTACAGCAAATGTACGTGAATTAGAGGAAGTCACTTCTTTCATCCAACATATGCTTCATGAACGGGACATGAAGATAATGCTTATGAAAGTTTCCAACACTAGGTTGATGTTCAACATGAGTCATGGGGGAGACAAAATGCTGCTGATGGGCTCAACAACAACTCATCGGAATTTCCATATCACTGGACTTCCACCATCATGTGAACACGGTGATAGCATTGGTCAGACCATAGATGTAATGGTGTATGCTCGAGGGACCAACCATGAGTAAGACAACATTACGAACATCGTTGGTTCTGATTTGACTTGACGATAGCCCATACTCAAGTCAAAGTTTTGACAAGACAATAGATCCAACAACTGATCACGAGGACCAGTTGGTGAAGATATCATCTTTCTTCAACACACACACAAACACAAAGATATCCCTTCAGAAAGAACCAAATTCGGCAAAGATTTTTATCTTCCAACTCTCCAAGTTGTTGTTTAACTTAACCAACTAGTTCAGGGGTATCCAACATAGATTCTTGGAGAAGGGGTGGTTTAGAGGAAAACTAACTTGATCACGAGCTCAACATAACAGTCAGAGGACAACCTGGTGATACTTCCGAGAAGATAATCGGAAAATCACAAACCACCGATATGTTATTAAGCTCGAGAACAATCTTGCTCTTCAAGGCAAGACGATGTGACCAAAGAGAGTGGTGGATTGACACAATCCTATCTCATTGACCAAGGAATGCACCAGGAAAAATGGACTAGGTCGCACGATAAATCTTAGAATGATAATTCAATACCAACACGCTAAGAATGAACTATTGTCCATTAACTACCAAGCAACACGGTTGCTAGGAGTATTGATTTCACACATCACGATTCACTTGTCGGCATTCCGGTTGCGACAACACGACACCGAGGAATGAATAATGATGGCGAGAAGTATCACTACGTTAAGAATTCGTAAGAGAAGGTGCAATTCTCATGACATTCCTGACATAAAGTGGGTAATACTTCAGGGTAGAACAGACCAAAAGTTGGGTTGCATTTTGATCTGCGGAATACAACTGCTTTGACCCAATCCTAGAAATGGATGAGGTACTGGAGTTTGTTTCTCCTAGTCATTCTGAACTAGAATGGCTTGACTGACCACAAGAATAATAAGCATCGATAACACGGATGCACAATTACTCCTAACTATCAATTGATAGATGATGGTCGGAATACAAATGAAGAGGGACAACTCAAGGGGACATATATCTTTCTGAGTTGTGGATCCATAGATTAATATGTCGAACCAAGTTCAACAGGTTTCTTCCAGATAACCCATGCAGAAAGGTAGAACTGACAGAATCACAATTATGAATGCAGAACTCCTCAAGAGTACTCTGATTGTGAGCTTTTGGTTCAAAGAACTTCTGCCTTAATGGTTCCTGGTACTTGGAAGAAGGAAATACCATGGACCTCGAGGACTATCGCAAGGTTAATAATATCCTAAAGGAACTAACAATCACTATCAACATGAAGTAAGTAGGGTGAATCTCGGGTTCAAGACCCAGAAATGGAATACCTACTAACTAATAACATCACGGGATGCTTTCGAGAACAATGGCCAGAATCATCACACTGGAACACAAAACATGGCTAGATTACTAGGTGACTCCCCAAGACACCTAGGGTCATAATAATAGCTCCAACATATATGTCGAGGCAATGGAGTACCTCAACTCAACAATTAGTGTGGTCAATCTGGCCCAAAAAGATCATCGGGAACGGAAAGAAGGAATTTGCAGACGCATCAGACTGTTTAGAAACCTGGGATGACTCAGACGGCATAACGGCTGTAATTGCTCAAAAAGATTTGAGACAACCTACAAAAATGGTGGCATAGCCACTCAACATCACAAACTCAAGGTTCTGAGGCTAGTTATGAACATATGGAAGTAGGAGGAACTGAACTGAGGCTTGAACTCAACAATCCTAGGCAACTACGGTTTAGTAACACGTCATCCTGAGAGATAGAAGAGAAGCCTAGTTCTTAACCCCGTAGAAAGGAAGAGGATGACTCAGATCAGAAGGGCATAAGGTAAAGGAGTAAAAAGAGCCTTACATTCCCTTCCACAATCAATTCCCTTATATAACTAAAGCATTTCTAGACTCGACTTCGACCAGTTTGGCTTGGTAAACCTACAGGCAGTCAGGCTCTGATACCAAAGCTGTCAGAACCCCGATTCTAAGTCACACCGATCTAGCCTGTCAGACCTCATATCACTTTGCGGCCTCACGCACGGTATTCCCACGGGTGTCGCCTTACCATGGCCCGGGACCGTTTGCACCTTTTAGCTCACGTATATGATAGTGTCGCTAGCATCCATATGACAGAGAACCCGGGCTGACATGACTAGTCATGAACCCAAAGTGGCACTAACTTATGGGGACAGGCATACATGAATCAACATCGAGCATGTCGGTTAGCAGCGTGCGAATCCGGGCTGTAGCACTGGGCTAACAGGACTCCGGGAACCCGGGCTGTAGCAGGCTAGGCAGGACTTCGGATGTCACTGCGTGACATTTCCCCGAAGGGACAGACATAGGAACGAAGTGAATCACATGCCGGCCAGTCAAGTGTTCCGGAGCAGTACTGCCGGGCTAGCAGGACTCCGGTGAACCGGGCTATAGCGGACTACTATGGCTCATGGAAGCACAAGACTACAGTTCCCCATAAGAGAGGCTACCAAGGATAAACAACTAGGTTGTCGGATCCCACACATACCAAGCATTTCAATCATACACACAATATGCTCGCTATGTGTAAATACAACATGGCATCACAACAAAACTCTACGACTCAAGTATTTATTCATTAGGCTTCGAGGAGCCAGATATTACAAACATGGGTCTCATGACCCAACATACAGAGCATACAAGTCAAAGCACATGCGGAAGCTTAACATGTCTGAGTACAGACATCTACAAATGGAAAAGGCTGAGAAGCCTGACTATCTACAAGACCCTCCCAAGGTACAAGATCATAGCTGAGGTAACCTGCTAAATGTCGAAGTCCACGCGGAACTACTAGCGAGACTGACGTCTCTCTGCAAAAACATAAAATAGGCAAACATGAGTACAAATGTACCCAGCAAGACTTACATCAGAACTATCTACATATGCATCGGTATCAACAAAGGGGGTGGTGGAGTTTAACTGCAGCAAGCCAGCTTTGAATCAGTGGCTAACCTGAACTACGACTACAAGTAACTCTTTTGAGGTGGCGCACACGAGTCCACAAATTCACCATACCAATACACCACTATGGATCCGCTCCCGTTCCCCTACGAGAACGCCATCCATAGCACTCATGCTTATCTTGCGCATTATAGAGTATCCACTTTCACTTGTCTATGAACTATGCAAGGGGTCCAAGTTTCCATATCCGAGGAATCCGGCTATTCGAATAGATAATGATAACCCTGCAGGGGTGTACTTCTTCACACACGCTCTCGCCACTTATCGCCCTGTACACGTCATGTACCTCGACAACCTTCAAGCGGAAGCCGGGCGAGGGAGTCGGCCACGACCTGACTAACCAACAAGTCTCTCGTCCAGGTTTATCGCCTATTCGGGTTCCATCCGCAAGGAGATCCGGCCGGGGTGTCGCTCACGGCCCCAAACGATGTGTGCAGGATTCCCAAGCCCACCATCCGGGTGCCACTTGGTACACCGTGCCACTATGCCTAGTCTATCCCAAGCCCACCTGTACCGGGTGCCACTTGGTAGACTACTAACACTACCTACAAACACCAGAAACTAGTTGTAACTCCTGTACAGAGATCGAGTTGATTAATAAGCCGAGAGGGGCCGAGTTACCGGAACCCAATGTGTGGTAGTAACTATTCATGGATCACAAACACAGAACTCAGTTCCTGAGGACGGCTGCAATGAGACAACCCACCATGTACTCCTACATGGCCTCTCACCGCTACCTTTACCAAATCATGTTCACACACTTAGCTCTCAACGGTAGGACATGTTCACCACGTTCCAATTCATTCCCGCTGAATCAGACCTGACTCAACTCTAAGCAGTAGCAGGCATGACAACAAGCATGAATGAGTAGGCACATCAGGGCTCAAACAATTCCTACTCATGCTAGTAGGTTTCATCTATTTACTGTGGCAATGACAGGTCATGAAGAGGAAAGGGGTTCAGCTACCGCAGCATGTAACCGTTGAAATGGTGTTGTCCTAATGCAGCAAAAGAGAGCAGGAGCGAGAGAGTGGGATTGTATCGGAATGAACAAGGGGTTTTTGCTTGCCTGGCACTTCTGAAGATAGTATAGCTCTTCATCGGTGTCACCGAACTCGTCGGAAGAATGCGTCTATCGAGAGGGGGCAATTACCGGCAACTGAGAAAGAAACACAATCAATGCAATGCAACAATATGATGCATGAACGTGACATGGCGATATGCTGTGGTTTGACCTAATGCAACTAGCAACAATTTAAATGAAGTTGGTTTGAACCCTAGGTTCAAATTCAAACTCCATATGTGAAGGTTTAAATGCCATTTATATGATTTGGCCTAAACAGCAGCCATAAGTTATGCTAACATTCATGACAATGGTACAGATGGATAGATTGGATTTTTCTGATCATTTTTCATATATAATTTATCTCATTTGGAGTTACGGTTGAATTTCTATGAATTTTAGAAGTTTAGAGCATTCTCTGAAATTTATAAATCATTTCTGATTTATTTTAATTCCAGAAAACAAATACTGCGTCAGCATTGAGTAAGCATGACGTCAGCAAGTCAACTATGGCTAACCGGGGTCAAATCTGACCAGTGGGGCCCACTGGTCAGTGACCCATTAATTAACCCCGGTCAAAACCCGTGCTGACGGGGTTTGACCCAGTGGTAGGGCCCGCTGTCAGTGGCAGTGAGGTGGCTAATGGTGGGGATTAGTCCTAATGACCAAATCCGACGACGGAAACGCCACGGGAAAACACTACAGGGGACGGTTCCGGGCGTGGTTTGCGGCTATGGGTTCCTGGGCTTCGCACGCATCCAGGGGTGGCAGAAGATCGAGCTGGGGTGGCCGGAGTTCACCGGAATGGAGCTTGTGGCGGCGACAAAGTTCGGCCCCGAGCGGCGCGGGGTGCCATGGTGCAAGTCAGGAGCTGCGAGCGGTGGCGTTGGGTTCGTGGGGACCCGCTGAGCTCATGGCAGTGCTCAAGTACAAGTTGTGGCCGCGGTTACCATGGTGGCGCCATGGATGGCGGCGGTGAGCTTCGGGCTCGACGGATATGACGACTACAATGGCCGTACAAGGAAAAGGAGAGGGGGAATCGGTTCAAGGGCTCACGGGGATCACACAGGGAAGGTCGGCGAGCTCGGGGAAGCACGGACGACGGCGAATCGACGATGAGGTTGCCGGCGGCCGGAGGTTGAAGATGAGCTTGAGGACGACGCTGCAGGGCTCCCGCGGTTGAACTGGTTGGTGTATACGATTTAGGAGAGGACGACGGTTCTTCTGGATGCATCGGCAAGGCGAGGGGGGGGGCGGTGGCCGTGATGGCAGTGGACGACGGCGATGAGCTCCGCTTGGTGGCTGCGTGCGAGAAACAGAGGAGGGGGGGAGGTCCAGGGAGAGAGGGTAAGTGAGAGGGGATCGAGGGGGATCGCGTGGCGACGTCCAGGACGTCGGGGACGCAGACAGGCAGGCAGGAGGTGGCGCGCGCATGGCCAGGAGGCGGCGAGCACGCGCTCGGCGTCCTCCTGGCAGGAGCTTGAGGACGGTGGCGCTGGTGGGCTGGGCCAACAGTGCCAGGCCAGGTAGCTGGACTGCCAGGTGGGCTCGGTTGGGCTGCTCAGAAGCTGGGTTGACTACAGTAGCAGGCCGCCAGGTACGTTTCTACTCTCTCTATTTTATTTCCTGTTTTATATTTTTCTGCAACTTTGTGGCTTTTCTAAAAATGCTTAGGCACTTTCAAAAATCACCAAACTGCTCATGCCCACTGTTTAGCATATAACCAACATGGAACATTTCAGTTTAGGATTATTTGGACATCTAAAATATTCTATAGCATTTAAATGCCCAAATGTAAATAGAGTATGATTTAATTCAGTGACCCTGTGATGTCCTAGAAATATGTGCACCATTTTTTTAGAGGTTTAATACCAAGGCAAAGATGAAGAACATTTTAGAAGGGCATTTCAGGTTCATTGAAAAAGATTTTAGTAAATCCTAGTTGGATTAATGGGGTGCTGGGGGTTCTGTCATCCCCATTTCAATTTTCTGAGTAAAGTAGACATGATGCAACACCATATGTTAGCACCAGGCATTACCAGAACTAGGGATGTGACACATAGATTTTGGCTTTTCCTGACCAAGGTGCCGGGCTAGCCACTCATCGCGGATGTTGTGTTTGAAGGCTGCTAGGGCCTCTGCATCCGGACAGTCGATTATTTGATTTTTCTTTGTTAGGAACCGAGTCCAGAATTGCCTGGCCGATTCTTCTGGCTGCTGAATTATGTGGCTCAAGTCATCGGCATCTGGTGGTCACACATAAGTTCCCTGAAAGTTGTCGAGGAATGCGGCCTCCAGATCTTCCCAACAGCTAATGGACTCTGCTGGCAAGCTGTTAAGCCAATGCCGCGCTGGTCCTTTGAGCTTTAGTGGGAGGTATTTGATGGCGTGTAAGTCATCACCGCGGGCCATGTGGATGTGGAGGAGGAAATCCTTGATCCATACCGCATGATCTGTTGTGTCGTCGTATGATTCAATATTTACAGGTTTGAAACCCTCTGGGATTTGATGATCCGTTACTTCGTCTGTGAAGCATAGGGGGTGTGCGGCGCCTCTGTACTGGGCTATGTCGCGACGCAACTCGAATGAGTCGTGTCCGCTGTGGTCGGCCCGAGCGGACTTACTTTTACTGTATCCGGCGTGACGTTTATTGTCTTTCATAGTGGCGCGCCCTCGTGATTCGTAGATCGATCTTGCGTGTTTTGCTTTGTCCTCCAATACGTCTCACAGGTCTGGCGTATTTCCCCATGCCTTTTTATTTGAATGGCTTCAGGGTGCAGGCTGAGTTTTTGGCTGGAATGCCTCTCTATCGCGGCCACGAGGTGGCCGATCAGCCGCGTCATACGCTTCTTCCTCCACTCAGGGTAGCAACCTGCATTTTGGGTGACTCTTGGAGGGGCATTCGAGTTTATATTCCTCGGCCGTGAGGACTTCAGTCCATCTGTCAGCTAGCAGATCTTGATCAGCTTGAAGCTGCTGCTGCTTTTTCTTAAGGCTATTTGCCGTGGCCATAAGCCGGCGCTTGAAGCGCTCTTGTTCGACGGGATCCTCTGGCACGGCGAATTCTTCATCACCGAGGCTTGCCTCGTCTTCGGAGGGGGGCATGTAATTATCATCCTCTGCCTCTCCATCTGCCGCTCTCTTAGGAGGGTTGGCTTCTCCATCCTCCTACTCTAAATCTTGCTGGAGGGGATTGTTGTTGTCTTCGGCACTATGCAGAGTGTTATTATCTCCTGTGCCGATATCACCACTTTTGCTTTGGCGGGACTTAGAGCGGCGCCGCTAACGTCGGCGCTTGGGTTGCTTCTTGGAGGGGTCATCCTCCGCTGTCTCGTCGCCATTGCCTTTTTTGGGTGTGTCCACCATGTATATATCGTATGATGAGGTGGCTGTCCAGTGCCCTGTGGGTAGTGGTTCCTCTTCGTCTCCCGCATCGTCGTCTATACCGTCGATGTCTTCGGAGTCGAAGTCGAGAATGTCGGTTAAGTCATCGACAGTGGCTACTAAGTGGGTGGTGGGTGGGCCGCGAATTTCTTCGTCATCCGCATCCCAATCCTGCCGGACATAGTTCGGCCAGGATCGTCCTGACAAGGAGAGAGACCTTAATGAGTTCAGTATGTTGCCAAAGGGCGAGTGCTGAAAAATATCCGCGGAGGTAAATTCCATGATCGGCGCCCAATCGGATTCGCTAGGAACGGGTGCAGGCGGTTCGGAGTCCGTGGCCGGAGAAGGATCCGGCAGTTTGACAACACGGCTCTCGTGCAGGGTACGGTCAATGTTCGGCTCGATCACCGCTGAGGGTAAGGCCTCCGTGGCGGGGTCCATCCACTCGTCCATGGACGGCACAACGGGCTCCGAATTGAGGGTCAGAGCGGCTGCCGGTGCGATCTCCTGAACACTGTGCGATGGTAGAGCTAAATCGTGCTTATCGTGACCGTGTGACGCACAAGGCAGGGGCTCGAATCCGTCGAAGATCAAGTCTCCACGGATATCGGCCGCGTAGTTTAAGCTTCCAAACCTGACCTGGTGGCCAGGGGCGTAACTTTCGATCTGCTCCAGATGGCCAAGCGAATTGACCCGCAGTGCAAAGCCGCCGAATACAAAAATCTGTCTGGGGAGAAAAGTCTCACCCTGGACTGCATTGCTATCAATGATCATAGGAGCCATCAAGCCTAACAACGACGACACAGAGGAACTCTCAATGAAAGCACCAATGTCGGTGTCAAAACCGGCGGATCTCGGGTAGGGGGTCCCGAACTGTGCGTCTAAGGCGGATGGTAACAAGAGGCAGGGAACACGATGTTTTACCCAGGTTCGGGCCCTCTTGATGGAGGTAAAACCCTACGTCCTACTTGATTAATATTGATGATATGGGTAGTACAAGAGTAGATCTACCACGAGATCAGAGAGGCTAAACCCTAGAAGCTAGCCTATGGTATGATTGTATGTTGTCCTACGGACTAAAACCCTCCGGTTTATATAGACACCGGAAGGGGCTAGGGTTACACAAGGTCGGTTACAGAGGAGGAGATATACATATCCGTATTGCCTAGCTTGCCTTCCACGCCAAGTAGAGTCCCATCCGGACACGAGACGAAGTCTTCAATCTTGTATCTTCATAGTCTAACAGTCCGGCCAAAGGATATAGTCCGGCTGTCCGGAGACCCCCTAATCTAGGACTCCCTCAGGAAACCAGGACCAGATCATGAAAATCCAGCCCATAATAGAACATGAGACCCCTAACAAAGGGATCCAGAGCGAGGCCTAGTCCTCGGAGGAAGTGGGAGATGAACACAACGCTCTCGTTGGGTTCGGGAGTAGGGACGACCTACCCTCGGGCAGGAAGCCTATGCGAAATTTCGGCGGTCAGATATCTGGCCTCCCTCAACTTCTTGATGTCCTCCTCCGTGACGGAGGAGGGCATCCACCGACCTTGAAGGTTGGATCCGGACATGGTTGAAGGTACGAAGCACCTGACCTGAGCTTTGGGTGTTAGAACTCAAGCCTTGTCCCCTTTATAAAGAGGGTGAATACCAGGCGTCCTCCTCGTGGCCGTTTGAGACTTGCCTAAGATCTAGGAGTCATACCAACAGGAACGGTTGGGTTACCCACGTTTGTATTGATGAGAATCCCATGATAAGGGGAACACGATCTCTGCTTTGACAAGACGTGTCAAGGAAACCGCCTCGTGTTATGCACGGAGCTGGTTAAGAAAAACGGTTCGAATAATGACCGGTCCGTGGCGTGATGTCATCCTGTCAAAACATGTCAGGAGATTAGATTTGTGGAAATATTATTCTCTCTACGGTGGTATGTGGAACTTATTTTGCAGGGTCGGACACTATCCTCGTATTCAAACTCTTCCATGGTGTATTTGGAGGAGGAACCCGCCTTGCAATCCCGAAGACAATACTGCGCGCCGGACTCATCGTCATTGAAGCCTGGTTCAGGGGCTATTGAGGGAGTCCTGGATTAGGGGGTCTCCGGAAAGCCGGACTATATCCATTGGCTGGACTGTTGGACTATGAAGATACAAGATTGAAGACTTCGTCTCGTGTCCGGATGGGACCCTACTTGGCGTGGAAGGCAAGCTAGGCAATACGGATATGAATATCTCCTCCTTTGTAACCGACCTTGTGTAACCCTAGCTCCCTCCGGTGCCTATATAAACTGGAGGGTTTTAGTCCGTAGGACAAATACAATCATACCGTACGCTAGCTTCTAGGGTTTAGCCTCTTTGATCTCATGGTAGATCAACTCTTGTAATACTCACATCATCAAGAATAATCAAGCAGGACGTAGGGTATTACCTCCATCAAGAGGGCCCGAACCTGGGTAAACATCGTGTCCCCTGCCTCCTGTTACCATCCGCCTTAGACGCACAGTTCGGGACCCCCTACCCGAGATCCGCCGGTTTTGACACCGACAGGCACACTGAAAGATCTACTAATAAGAAAGTGCATGCGATAGAAGAAATTAATGTTTTGAGTGGAAAGATGGATGAACTTATGAAATTATTTGCTAATAAAAGTGTTTCTTCTGATCCTAATGATATGCCTTTGTCTACTTTGATTGAGAATAATAATTAATCTATGGATGTGAATTTTGTTGGTAGGAATAATTTTGGTAACAACATGTATAGAGGAAACTTTAATCCTAGGCCTTATCCTAGCAATTCCTCTAATAATTATGGTAATTCCTACAACAATTCTTATGGAAATTATAATAAGATGCCCTCTGATTTTGAATCTAATATTAAAGAATTTATTACTTCGCAAAAGAACTTCAATGCTTTGATTGAAGAAAAATTGCTTAAGATTGATGAGTTGGCTAGGAACGTTGACAGAATTTCTCTTGATGTTGATTCTTTGAAACATAGATATATTCCACCTAAGCATGATATCAATGAGTCTCTCAAAGCCATGAGAATTTCCATTGATGAGTGCAAAGAAAGAACAACTAGGATGCGTGCTAAGAAAGATTGCTTTATAAAAGTGTGTTCTTCTAGTTTCCATGATAATAAAGATGAAGATCTAAAAGTTATTGATGTGTCCCCTATTAAATCTTTGTTTTGCAATATGAATCTTGATAATGGTGGGACTGAATATGATCCACCTTTACCTAGAAGGCGTTCCAGAAATTCGGAGTCTTTAGATCTTGATGCTAAAATTGTTAAAAGTGGGATTGAAGAAGTCAAAACTTTAAATAGTAATGAACCCACTATTTTGGATTTCAAGGAATTTAATTATGATAATTGCTCTTTGATAGATTGTATTTCCTTGTTGCAATCCGTGCTAAATTCTCCTCATGCTTATAGTCAAAATAAAGCTTTACCGAACATATTGTTGATGCTTTGATGCAATCTTATGAAGAAAAACTTGAGTTGGAAGTTTCTATCCCTAGAAAACTTTATGATGAGTGGGAACCAACTAATAAAATTAAAATTAAAAATCATGAATGCTATTATTTGTGTGATTTGGGTGCTAGTGTTTCCACGATTCCAAAGACTTTGTGCGATTTGCTAGGTTTCCATGATTTTGATGATTGCTCTCTAAACTTGCACCTTGCGGATTCCACTATTAAGAAACCTATGGGAAGAATTAATGATGTTATTATTGTTGCAAATAGGAACTATGTGCCCATAGATTTTATTGTTTTTGACATAGATTGCAATCCTTCATGTCCTATTATTCTTGGTAGACCTTTCCTTAGAACGATTGGTGCAATTATTGATATGAAGGAATGAAATATTAGATTCCAATTTCCGTTAAGGAAAGGCATGGAACACTTCCCTAGAAAGAAAATTAAATTACCTTATGAATCTATTATGAGAGCCACTTATGGATTGCCTACCAAATATGGCAATACCTAGATCTATCCTTGCTTTTTATGCCTAGCTAGGGGCGTTAAACGGTAGCGCTTGTTGGGAGGCAACCCAATTTTATTTTTATTCCTTGCTTTTTGCTCCTGTTTAGTAATAAATAATTTATCTAGCCTCTGTTTTGGTTGTGTTTTTGTGTGTTTAATTAGTGTTTGTGCCAAGTAGAACCGTTGTGAAGACTTGGGGAAAGTCTTATTAATCTTGCTGTAAAAAACAGAAACTTTAGCGCTCATGAGAACTGCTGCCATTTTTATTTGTAAAGTGATATTTAGTTAATTATTTTTTAAGATGATTAATAGATAAATTCCTCACGTCCAGAAATTTATTTTAGAATTTTTGGGGTTCCAGATCTTGCGCTAGCTACAGATTACTACAGACTCTTCTGTTTTTGATAGATTCTGTTTTTCGTGCGTTGTTTGCTTATTTTGATGAATCTATGGCTAGTAAAATAGTTTATAAACCATAGAGAAGTTGGAATACAGTAGGTATAACACCAATATAAATAAATAATGAGTTCATTACAGTACCTTGAAGTGGTGTTTTGTTTTCTTTCGCTAACGGAGCTCACGAGATTTTCTACTTTAAGTTTTGTGTTGTGAAGTTTTCAAGTTTTGGGTAAAGATTTGATGGATTATGGAACAAGGAGTGGCAAGAGCCTAAGCTTGGGGATTCCCATGGAACCCCGAAGATAACCTAAGGACACCTAAAAGCCAAAGCTTGGGGATGCCCCGGAAGGCATCCCCTCTTTCGTCTACTTCCATCGGTAACTTTACTTGGAGCTATATTTTTATTCACCACATGATATGTGTTTTGCTTGGAGCGTCTTGTATGATTTGAGTCTTTATTTGTTAGTTTACCACAATAATATTTGCTGTACACACCTTTTGAGAGAGACACACATGATTCGGAAATTATTAGAATACTCTATGTGCTTCACTTATATCTTTTGAGTTATATAGTTTTGCTCTAGTACTTCACTTATATCTTTTAGAGCACGGTGGTGGATTTGTTTTATAGAAACTATTGATCTCTCATGATTCACTTAGATTATTTTTAGAGTCGTAAATATCATGGTAATTTGCTTAAATAATCCTAATATGCTAGGTATACAAGATTAATAATAAAATTCTCTTATGAGTGTGTTGAATACTATGAGAAGTTTGGTACTTGATAATTGTTTTGAGATATGGAGATGGTGATATTAGAGTCATGCTAGTTGAGTAGTTGTGAATTTGAGAAATACTTGTGTTAAAGTTTGTGATTCCCGTAGCATGCACGTATGGTGAACCGTTATGTGATGAAGTCGGAGCATGATTTATTTATTGATTGTCTTCCTTATGAGTGGCGGTCGGGGACGAGCGATGGTCTTTTCCTACCAATCTATCCCAGTAGGAGCATGCGCGTAATACTTTGCTTTGATAACTTGTATATTTTTGCAATAAGTATATGAGTTTTTATGAATAATGTTGAGTCCATGGATCATACGCACTCTCGCCCTTCCACCATTGCTAGCCTCTCTAATACCGCGCACCTTTCGCTGGTATCATACACCCACCATATACCTTCCTCAAAACAGCCACCATACCTACCTATCATGGCATTTCCATAGCCATTCCGAGATATATTGCCATGCAACTTTCCACCGTTCCGTTTACTATGACACGCTCCATCATTGTCATATTGCTTTGCATGATCATGTAGTTGACAATGTATTTGTGGCAAAGCCACCATTCATAATTATTTCATACATGTCATTCTTGATTCATTGCATATCCTGGTACACCGCCGGAAGCATTCACATAGAGTCATATTTTGTTCTAAGTATTGAGTTGTAATTGTTGAGTTGTAAGTAAATAAAAGTGTGATGATCATCATTATTAGAGCATTGTCCCAAGTGAGGAAAGGATGATGGAGACCATGATTCCCCCACAAGTCGTGATGAGACTCCGGATGAAAAATAAAATAAAAAAGAGGCCAAAGAAGCCCAAATAAAAAAAGAGGCCATAAAAAAAAGAAAAGGCCCAAATAAAAAAATGAGAGAAAAAGAGAGAAGGTACAATGCTACTATCCTTTTACCACACTTGTGCTTCAAAGTAGCACCATGATCTTCATGATAGAGAGTCTCCTATGATATCACTTTCATGTACTAGTGGGAATTTTTCATTATAGAACTTGGCTTGCATATTCCAATGATGGGCTTCCTCAAAATGCCCTAGGTCTTCGTGAGCAAGCGAGTTGGATGCACACCCACTTAGTTTCTTTTTGAGCTTTCATACACTTATAGCTCTTGTGCATCCATTGCATGGCAATCCCTACTCACTCATATTGATATCTATTGATGGGCATCTCCATAGTCCGTTTACACGCCTAGTTAATGTGAGACTATCTTCTCCCTTTTTGTCTTCTCCACAACCACCATCCAATTCCACATATAGTGCTATGTCCATGGCTCACGCTCATGTATTGCGTGAAGATTGAAAAAGTTTGAGAATGTCAAAAGTATGAAACAATTTCTTGGCTTGTCATCGGGGTTGTGCATGATTTAAATACTTTGTGTGGTGAAGATAGAGCATACCCAGACTATATGATTTTGTAGGGATAACTTTCTTTGGCCATGTTATTTTGAGAAGACATAATTGCTTAGTTAGTATGCTTGAAGTATTATTTTTTATGTCAATATTAAACTTTTGTCTTGAATCTTTCGGATCTGAATATTCATGCCACAATTAAGAAGAATTACATTGAAATTATGCCTAGTAGCATTCCACATCAAAAATTCTGTTTTTATCATTTACCTACTCGAGGACGAGCAGGAATTAAGCTTGGGGATGCTTGATACGTCTCCAACGTATCTATAATTTTTGATTGCTCCATGCTATATTATCTTCTGTTTTGGACATTATTGGGCTTTATTATACACTTTTATATTATTTTTGGGACTAACCTACTAACCAGAGGCCTAGCCCAGAATTGCTGTTTTTTTTGCCTATTTTAGGGTTTCGAAGAAAAGGAATATCAAACGGAGTCCAAGCGGAATGAAACCTTTGGGAACATGATTTTTGGAACGAACAAGATCCAGGAGACTTGGACCATACGTCAAGCAACCAACAGGGAAGCCACGAGGTAGGGGGCGCGCCTACCTCCCCCCCCCCAGGCGCGCCCTCCACCCTCGTGGGCCCCCTGTTGCTCCACCGACGTACTCCTTCCTCCTATATATACCTACATACCCCCAAATGATCAAATACGGAGCCAAAATCCTAATTCCACCACCGTAACATTCTGTATACATGAGATCCCATCTTGGGGCCTGTTCTGGAGCTCTGACGAAGGGGGCATCGATCACGGAGGGCTTCTACATCACCACCATAGCCTCTCCGATGAAGTGTGAGTAGTTTACCTCAGACCTTCGGGTCCATAGTTATTAGCTAGATGACTTCTTCTCTCTTTTTGGATCTCAATACAATGTTCTCCCCCTCTCTTGTGGAGATCTATTCGATGTAATCTTCTTTTGTGGTGTGTTTGTTGAGACCGATGAATTGTGGGTTTATGATCAAGTTTATCTATGAACAATATTTGAATCTTTTCTGAATTCTTTTATGTATGATTGGTTATCTTTGCAAGTCTCTTCGAATTATCAGTTTGGTTTGGCCTACTAGATTGATCTTTCTTGCAATGGGAGAAGTGCTTAGCTTTGGGTTCAATCTTGCGGTGTCCTTTCCCAGTGACAGTAGGGGCAGCAAGGCACGTATTGTATTGTTGGCATCGAGGATAACAATATGGGTTTTTATCATATTGCATGAATTTATCCCTCTACATCATGTCATCTTTCTTAAAGCGTTACTCTGTTCTTATGAACTTAATACTCTAGATGTATGTTGGATAGCGGTCGATGTGTGGAGTAATAGTAGTAGATTCAGGCAGGAGTCGGTCTACTTGTCTCGGACGTGATGCCTATATACATGATCATACCTAGATATTCTCATAACTATGCTCAATTCTGTCAATTGCTCAACAGTAATTTGTTCACCCATCGTAAAATACTTATGCTCTTGAGAGAAGCCACTAGTGAAACCTATGGCCCCCGGGTCTATCTTCATCATATTAATCTTCCAACAGTTAGTTATTTCCTTTGCTTTTTACTTTGCTTTTATTTTACATTGCATCTTTATCATAAAAATACCAAAAATATTATCTTATCACATCTATCAGATCTCACTCTCGTAAGTGACCGTGTAGGGATTGACAACCCCTTATCGCATTGGTTGCGAGGATTTATTTGTTTTGTGTAGGTGCGAGGGACTCGCGCGTAGCCTCCTACTGGATTGATACCTTGGTTCTCAAAAACCGAGGGAAATACTTACGCTACTTTGCTGCATCACCGTTTCCTCTTCAAGGGAAAACCAACGCAGTTCTCAAGAGGTAGCATTCACCATGCTACGCTACGGCAAGCTCAAGTTCACCATGCCTAAGTTCTCCGGAAGCACCGACCCCGAAGACTACCTTTCGTGGGCATTGAAAATTGACAAGATCTTTCACTTGCACAACTATGAAGAAGAAAAGAAGATCGACATGGCATCTCTTGAGTTCCAAGACTATGTCCTCATTTGGTGGGAGCAAGTCATTGAGAGGCGAGAAGCAAAAGGTGACCCGCCAATCACAACATGGGCTCAAATGAAGGATGTCATGCGAGCATGCTTTGTACTCACGTACTATAGCCGCGACCTCTTCAAGAAATTGCAACTGCTCAAGCAAGGCACCAAGTCCGTTGAAGAGTATTACAAGGAAATGGAGATAGCCGTGATTCGAGCCAATGTCACGGAAGATGAGGAGAAAACAATGGCACGTTTCTTCAATGGACTCAACCGTCCTATCAAGAAGATTGTAGATTTCCAACCGTACACGAACCTCCTCGAGCTAGTGCACCAAGCTACCAAGGCGGAGCGACAAGTGCAAGACGATTACAAGTATGCCCAGTACTCTTCCAATACATATGGTCCATACAATCAAGCTTCAACGACTAAAACACCTTCTCCTTCAACCAAAACCCCTACAAGCAACAGTGATAAGTCAGGCTACAAGAAACCTTCGTCATCTTCTCAACCGTCAAGTCGACCTACTACGAGCAACTTCAAGCCGAGAGCTTCATCATCAACAAATCGAACGGATCAGACCGTCAAGACGAGTTCCATCAAATGCTTCACATTTCAGGGCCGAGGCTACAAGACAGTTGAGTGCCCCATTCGGCGCACCATGATCACCAACGACGACGCCACCTATGACTCGATGAGTGAGGTAGAAATGGAAGCGCTTGAGCACGTGGCCATGCACCAGCGTGTGAATGAAGATGAAGATGACCAAGTTTTTTGTGAAAATGATTCGAGTCCCACTCTTGTTGTCTCCAAGGTCTTGACACTTCAACATCAACAAGACGAAGACCTATGATGCTATATCTTCCACACCAAAGTGGGCATCAACGAACGTTCCATGAAGGTCATCATCGATGGAGGAAGTTGCCACAGTTTGGCAAGTGAAGTGCTATGTTCCAGGCTACAATTGGTTAAGATGAAGCATCCTCGCCCCTACAAGGTCCAATGGCTTAGACTCCGGCACCATCACTACAAAAAATACACTTCTGTGATGATACGTGTTTGTCACAGTAGGTCATGTTTTCTGTCATGCATGCACATCCATGACGATTTTATGATAGAATCAAGATAGTCATACCTGTGTTGTCGTAGAAGTGTTCCATGACATTACCAAAATTATCATCACGGAAGTGTCCACATCCATGACGATAAATCGCGCGTCATAGAAGTGCTTTCATCAAGGGTGACTTGCACGTGGCATCAACCGTAATGGGTCGCCGTTAAGCTATTGGGTTCCGGTCTGGATCCGATAACCCGTTAACAGCCCCAACCAATGGGGATTTTCCACGTGTAAAATTATCATTGGCTATAGCAACCACGTGTTAGCACCCGAAAAGGACATATGTGAACCGCCCAATGGATAGGAGGCGCCTATGATACGTCGACACGTGGCAAGGCCCAACAACGGCCCATTTAGGTTAAAAAGTTGGGCCCAGTCAAAATTAGTGGGTTGGCCCATTAATGGCCTGCTTGCAGACGACCCATTCGTAGTTAAGGCCTGTACGACTATTGTCAAATCGGCCCGTCAATGGCCCGTTCTAACTTGTCATCATCGCGGCCCATGGTCACTTCTGGCCCATTAACAATCTGCAAAGTATTTGGGCCGAATTATGGCCCGATGTGTTTCCGGCCTGTTAAAGGTCCTGCTTCATCTGGGCCCATTTTTTGGCCATTGAAACTTTTAGCCCATAAACGACCATGAAGGATTTGGTCATATTCGGCCATCTCTGACATTCGGCCTGTTAGAGGCCCACTGTAGATTTGGGCCACTTCCAGCCTGTTGTGATTTTTGGCCTGTTAACGTCGAACGAAATCCATGGGCCATATGTGGCCCAACATCACATCGGGCCTATTAACAGCCCATATAAATGTTGGAAATATGCCCTAGAGGCAATAATAAAATAGTTATTATTATATTTCCTTATTCATGATAATTGTCTATTGTTCATGCTATAATTGTATTAATCGTAAACCGTAATACATGTGTGAATACATAGACCACAACATGTCCCTAGTGAGCCTCTAGTTGACTAGCTCGTTGATCAATAGATGGTTGTGGTTTCCTGACCATGGACATTGAATGTCGTTGATAATGGGATCACATCATTAGGAGAATGATGTGATGGACAAGACCCAATTCTAAGCATAGCAAAAGATCATGTAGTTCATTTGCTAGAGCTTTTCTAAAGTCAAGTATCATTTCCTTAGACCATGAGATTGTGTAACTCCCGGATAATGTAGGAATTCTTTGGGTGCATCAAATGCCATAACGTAACTGGGTGGCTAAAAAGGTGCACTACATGTATCTCCGAAAGTGTCTGTTGGGTTGGCATGAATCAAGACTGGGATTTGTCACTCCGTATGACGGAGAGGTATCTCCGGGCCCACTCGGTAATTCATCATCATAACGAGCTCAATGTGACTAAGGAGTTAGCCACGGGATCATGCATTACGGAATGAGTAAAGAGACTTGCTCGTAACGAGATTGAACGAAGTATGGGGATACCGACGATCGAATCTCGGGCAAGTAACATACCGATGGACAAAGGGAATTGTGTACGGGATTGATTGAATCCCTGACATTGTGGTTCATCCGATGAGATCATCTTGGAACATGTGGGAGCCAACATGGGTATCTAGATCCCGATGTTGGTTATTTGCTGGAGAGATGCCTCGGACATGTCTGCATGGTTCCCGAACCCGTAGGGTCTACACACTTAAGGTTCGGTGACGCTAGAGTTGTTATGGGAAATTATATGTGGTTACCGAAGGTTGTTCGGAGTCCCAGATGAGATCCCAGACGTCACGAGGAGTTCCAGAATGGTCCAGAGGTGAAGATTTATATATGGGAAGTCCAGTTTCAGTCGCCGGAATGGTTTCGGGGGTTATCGGTATTGTACCGGGACCACCGAAAGGTGTTCGGGGGTCCACCAGGTGGGGCCACCTGCCCTGGAGGACTTAATGGGATGAATATGGGAGGGAACAAGCCCCTAGTGGGTTGGTGCGCCCCCAAGGGCCCAAGGCGCCTAGGGTTGGAAACCTTAGGGGGAGGGGGCACCTCCCACCTGCTTGGGGGGGCAAGTTTCCCCCTCCTGGCCACCGCCCCCTCTAGATGCATCTAGGGGTCGGCCCCCTCTTCCCTCCCCCTATAAATAGTGGGGGGAGGGCAGTCGCACCCCTTCCCCTGGCGCAGCCCCTCCCTCCTCCAACACCTCCTCCTCCGTAGTGCTTGGCGAAGCCCTGCCGGAGAACCACAAGCTCCACCACCACGCCGTCGTGCTGCCGGAGCTTTCCCTCAACTTCTCTTCTCCCCTTGCTGGATCAAGAAGGAGGAGACATCCCCGGTCTGTGTGTGTGTTGAACGCGGAGGCGCCGTTCGTTCGACACTTGGATCGGATCTTCCGCGATTTGAATCACCGCGAGTACGACTCCATCAACCGCGTTCTTGTAACGCTTCCTCTTAGCGATCTTCAAGGGTATGAATATGCACTCCCTCTCTCTCGTTGCTAGTATCTCCTAGATTGATCTTGGTGACACGTAGAAAAATTATGAATTATTAATACGTTCCCCAATAGTGGCATCATGAGCTAGGTCTATGCGTAGATTCTATGCACGAGTAGAACACAAAGTAGTTGTGGGTGATGATTTGGTCAATTTGATTACTGTTACTAGTCTTATCTTGATTCAGCGACATTGTGGGATGAAGCGGCCCGGACCGACCTTACACGTACGCTTACATGTGACAGGTTCCATCGATTGACATGCACTTGTTGGATAAGGTGGCTAGCGGGTCTCTGTCTCTGCCACTTTAGTTGGATTGGATTCGATGAAGAGGGTCCTTATGAAGGGTAAATAGCAATTGGCATATCACCATTGTGGCTTTTGTGTATGTAAGAAACGTTCTTGCGAGAAACCCATAGCAGCCACGTAAAACATGCAACAACAATTAGAGGACGTCTAACTTGTTTTTGCAGGGTATGCTATGTGATGTGATATGGCCAAAAGGATGTGATGAATGATATATGTGATGTATCAGATTGATCATGTTCTTGTAATAGGAATCACGACTTGCATGTCGATGAGTATGACAACCGGCAGGAGCCATAAGAGTTGTCTTAATTTATTTGCATGACTTGTGAGTCAATGTAAACACCATGTAATTACTTTACTTTATTGCTAACCGTTAGCCATAGTAGTAGAAGTAATAGTAGTAGAAGTAATAGTTGGCGAGACAACTTCATGAAGACACGATGATGGAGATCATGGTGTCATGCCGGTGACGAAGGTGATCATGCCGCTCCTCGAAGATGGATATCAAAGGCGCAAGATGATATTGGTCATATCATGTGACTTTATGATTTGCATGTGATGTTTTTCATGTTTACATCTTATTTGCTTAGAACGACGGTAGCATAAATAAGATGATCCCTCACTAAAATTTCAAGAGATGTGTTCCCCCTAACTGTGCACCGTTGCGAAGGTTCATTGTTTCGAAGCACCATGTGATGATTGGGTGTGATAGATTCTAACATTCGCATACAATGGGTGTAAGCCAGATTTACACATGAGAAACACTTAGGTCGACTTGATGAGCCTAGCATGTACAGACAAGGCCTCGGAACACGAGAGACCAAAAGGTCGAACATGAGTCGCATAGTCGATGTGATCAACATGGAGATGTTCACCGTTGATGACCAGTTCGTCTCACGTGATGATCGGACACGGCCTAGCCGATTCGGATCATGTATCACTTAGATGACTAGAGGGATGTCTATCTGAGTGGGAGTTCATTAAATAATTTGATTAATTGAACTCATTATCATGAACATAGTCTAAATTGTCTTTGCAAATTATGTTGTGGATCAATAGCTCGCGTTTTAGCTCCCTGTTTTAATACGTTCCTAGAGAAAGACTAAGTTGAAAGATATTGTGAGCAATTGTGCGGACTAGGGCCGTAGTCTGAGGATTGTCCTCACCGCTACACAGAAGGATTCTGTCCTTGATGCACCGCTCGGTATGCCAACCCCTCTAGCATCGTCTGTGGATGTTGTGAACATCTGGCAGACACGTTCTGATGACTACTTGATAGTTTAGTGCGCCATGCTTTACAACTTAGAATCGGGGCTCCAAAGGCGTTTTGAATGCCATGGAACATATGAGATGTTCCAAGAGCTGAAATTGGTATTTCAGACTCATGCCCGTGTTGAGAGGTTTGAGACCTCTAACAAGATATTTGCCTACAAGATGGGGGGAATAGCTCAGCCAGTGAGCACGTGCTCAGAATGTCTGGGTACTTCAATTGCTTGAATCAAGTGGGAGTTAATCTTCCAGATAAGCGAGTGATTGACAAAGTTCTCCAGTCACTATCACCAAGCTACTAGAATTTCGTGATGAACTATAACATGCAAGGGAAGATGATCCTAGAGCTGTTCGTCGTGCTTAAGGCCATGAAGGTAGAACTCAAGAAGGAGCATCAAGTTGTCGGATTTCGGGTTCCAGTAGACCCTTGAGGTTCGAGCACTGGGGTGCGCACAGAGATCTCTCCCCTACCGATCTACGTCTGATCCTCTCGTGCGAACTAAGATGAAAATGATGAACAACACAAGAGACACGAGGTTTATACTGGTTCGGGCCACCATTGTGGTGTAATACCCTACTCCAGTGTGTGGTGTGGTGGATTGCCTCTGGGGCTGATGATGGATAGTACAAGGGAAGAACATCCTCACGAGAGGTGTTCTTGCGCTGGTGCGATGAACTGCTAGGGTGAGTTCCGTCGCCTCTCTCTCTCTCTGCTAGGGTTCTACAAGATCTCTCGATGTTCTCGGGGTGTCTAGATGTCTCTACTCTGTGGTGGCTAGCTCTATTTATAGAGGCCCTGGGCCTCTCCCCGAATAATTGAGCGGGAAGGGCGCCAACAATTGGCCATTTTGAAGGGGAACATCTAGTACAAGTTATCCTGAACAAAGGTGGTCTTCGGCTGCCAAAAGCACTGGTGATGACGCCGTCTTGGGCTCCACAGTGACGTCCGTCCTGCCGCTCTGCTGGTCTTGGTATCGTTGCACTGGAATGGCAACCTTTGCCTGATGCCTTGGCCTGTGCTTGCCCCCTTTGCACCAAAGGGGAAACAAGGACACTGCACAGGCCGGCGCCCGCCTGGCCTTGATCGTCATGGCTTGCGTCATGGGATCCTCGCGAGGTACCCCTGCCTTGATCTCTCCGCCTCCTCGCGAGCCTGCCTGATGAGGCTGCCTATGAGGAAGCTTCCTGTCGTCCGCCCCGTGAGGTTTGGCCCCTCGCGAGGGTCTTGAGCTTGCGTTGATGAAGATGGGCCGCGCTAGGCCCCCACTTGAGCCACGCCGCAGGCTGCAGGCATGCAAGTCTGGGGACCCCCATTCCCAGAACGCCGACAGTAGCCCCCGAGCCCAGGGCGCGCGGGGGCTTGGCCTGGTAGGGAAGCGAAGGGAGCGCGAAGCGCCGCGGGCCCTAATAGCCTGCGGCCTTGGGCGCCACGTGGCGGTTGACTAGACGTGGGCGTATGCGCTTCCCACGACGCCTCGGCGACCGCACGACTTGACAAGTCCCTGCATGTAGAGAAACCGGTCATGATTACCTGCGATCGTGGTGCTCGGCGGTTGGCCTCCTCCGGCTATAAGTATGGGGCTAGGCGAGCCCCTTCAGTCCATCCCTTCTTGCCGCTCCTTTTCTTCTTCTTGGCTAATCGCCATCCCCATGGCCCCAAAGAGATTCTCGGCCGCGGAGAAAGGAAAGGCCCCCCGGGCAGGGCCTGACCCTCCCTCGACCAAGCGCGGCTGAGGCCGCCCTCGCAAGTACACCATGGTCCCCGTGGTAGCCTCCCGCGGTCATGGAGACGGTTCCCTGCGTGGTGGTGAGAGCCCGGTTGCCGACGGGGGGCACGCCATGGGTGTGCGCCCCCCGAGACCATGCTTCCACTCTGCGGAGGTGTTGCCGGAGTTCGTCGTGTGGTCAGCGGACCCATCCAGCACCTGGCTCCAGCTCCCATGTTTCTTCGTAGATGAACTGCCGGCCAGCGCTCGGTGCGGCTTCTAGCTCCAGGCAGACGGCTGCTGCAGCAGGGCCTCCTGGGCTTCGCTGGCGATCTCCGTCTTTGGGAACGGGGCCCTGACGCGCGGCTGGCAAATGTTTGCCTGCGCGCGCGGCCTGGGCCGGTGGTGTACCCTATACTTCAAGTTCGATGGCGACGCCACCCTCTACGTGATGGTGTTTGGGGAAGATGGTCGCCGTGCCGGGTGCTGCCCTAAAGACGACGACCGCGGCCGCCTGCCTAGCCCCGGCACCGACCAGGATGAAGATGGCGACTGGCATACAGGCGGCGGTGCTCGGGGTTCGCCAAGTTTCGGCGACTCTCCCTCAGGCAGCAGCTCCTCCAGCGGTGGTCGCGACCAGCCCCCGCGCCGTCGCGCCCGCCTGGGTGAAGGCAGCGGGTCCACCCGCCGCCGCGCCCTGATGAAGCGTGAGGAGGCGTCCGCCTGACCCCCAGGAGTGGCTCGAGCTTTTGCTGTAGGTTGGTGTTGGACAGGTCGTGTCCATTTTGTTTCCTTCCTTTCCTGCGTAAGAAGAAGGTAGTACAGGGCCCCGTGGGGGCGTGTTAGAACTGTTGCTGTCAAGTGTCACGTTGCTTTTGCCATCTCTATGCTATGTTTCCGTGCTGCGTGTCCATGTGCGGGAGTCATTTGAGCTTGGTGGAGCTTGACGCGGCACTCGCCTCCGGAGGTTAAGGCCTCGCCGTGCGCTTCATGCCCTGCAAGGATTAGTTAGAGGGGTAACCTTTGGTCCCGGCAGCGAGGGCGATCAGCCTAGGTCCTGCGTTTGTGTCGCGATGCCCCTGAGGCACGAACTGGGAGGGGTGCTCCCGTAGAGAACTCAGATAGGAAAGCTCCAGACGATCGGGGTGGAAGACGCTCGCGAGGGCGCCCGCGAACATCCCTCGCGAGACATGTGCGAGAGAAAACGAGGCGAGCGAGCGAGAAAGACAAAGAGTCACAAGCCAGGAATGCCAGCAACTCCAATAAGACTTCAAACGGGAATAAACATGCCAACTGCAGAAAGCAAATGAAAAAGCTGCGTCTGGCACCTATTCTAGTCTTCGACGTCTTCTCACCAGCGCGAAGCTAAGTGCTGCCACTGGGCGTGGGCGGGAGCCCCCGAGGCCCAAGGGCGGCACTCCGGAGACTCCGGGGTGTGTACAACCCCACTCATTATTATGTGAGAGTGTCACGGGCGGTGAGCTTCACAGGCATTGGCCTTCTTCACAGGCACCGGGCCTTTCTCGAAACGCGGCAGCTTCACAGGCATTTGCCTTCTTCACAGGCACCGGGCCTTTCTCGAAACGCGACAGCTTCACAGGCATTTGCCTTCTTCACAGGCATCGGGCCTTTTCCAAAACGCAGCTTCACAGGCATTCGCCTTCTTCACAGGCACCGAGCCTTTTCTAAAACGCAGCTTCACAGGCATTCGCCTTCTTCATAGGCACCGAGCCTTTTCCAAAGCACAGCTTCACAGGCATTCGCCTTCTTCACAGGCACCGGGCCTTTCCTTGGCGCTAGGCCTCGCTCAGGGGTAGAACCTCGGGATATGTTGAATGTTCCATGCGTTCTGGATGGGTACTCCCTCCGGAGTCTCCAAGCACGCGGAGCCAGGCCTGGAAACATGAACAACCTTGAACGGGCCCTCCCACATGGGAGAGAGCTTGTGCAGCCCCTCCCTGAAGAGAACCCGTCTGAGCACGAGATCCCCTACCTCAAGGGTCCTGGGGCGGATGTTGCGGCAGTGGTATCGTCGTAGCGCCTGTTGGTACCTTGCCGCTTGCAGTGCGGCTTCCCGACGGTGTTCCTCCCCCAGCACGAGATCCATCCCCCGCATGGCGTCCTGCTGAGCCTCGTCGAATGCCAGGACCCGCGCGGAGCGACGCCTGACCTCGTGAGGGAGAACAGCCTCTGCTCCATAGACGAGGAAGAACGGGGTCTCGCCAGTCGGCTTGGTCGCTGTCGTGCGGATTGACCACATCACGGACTAGAGCTCGTCGTACCAGCCCCTGCCACAGGCTTCTAGCTTCTTCTTGAAGGTCCTGGCTTTGAGGCCCCTCAGGACCTCCGCATTGGCCCGCTCGGCCTGGCCGTTGCTCCGAGGGTGTGCTACCGAAGCGTAGCATATCTCCATTCCAAGGTTAGCACAATACGTTTTGAAGAGATTACTGGTGAATTGCGAACCGTTGTCGGTGATGATGCGGTTGGGCACCCCAAATCGGCTCACGAGGCCCTTGATGAATTTGACCGCTGAGCCTGCCGGGATTGTGCGGACGACTTCCACCTCAGCCCACTTGGTGAATTTATCCACGGCGACGTAGAGGTAGCGATAGCCCCCTGGCGCCCGAGGAAACGGGCCCAGAATGTCGATCCCCCAAACTGCGAACGGCCATGAGAGGGGTATAGTCTGTAGACCCCCCGCAGGCTGATGGATCTGCTTAGCGTGAAACTGGCAGGCCTCGCAAGCCTTCACAAGCTCAATGGCGTCGTTGAGTGCTGTGGGCCAATAGAATCCACTACGGAACGCCTTGCCGACGAGGGTCCGTGACGACGAGTGGTGCCCGCAGTCTCCGCCGTGTATGTCCGCCAGTAGCTCCTTCCCTTGCTCTCGGGAGATGCAACGTAAGGACACGTCATTCGGTCGCTTCCTGTAGAGCTCTCCATCCCTGATGCAATAAGCCGTGGCCTGCCGCGCCACACGCTCTGCCTCCTCCTCATTCTCTGGCAGAGTCCCTCGTGTCAGGTAGTTCTTGAGCTCCGGGATCCAACAGCCTTCCTGAGGCTCTAACGCCAGGAGCAGGCGTGCCCCCGAGGCTGGGCCATAGACCGGGGCTCCTGAGGTAGGCGGCTGAGGGAGCTCCTCCCTTGGTTGTGCCGTGCTTGACAGCGACGGCATCGCCGAGGGTTTGAAGAGCCGCTCCTCAAAGACATCGGGCTCCTGAGGCAGCCGCCTAGATGCCCTCTTGGCAATGTCGTCAGCCTCCTGATTGGTGCCGCGAGGCACATGCTGCAACTCCAGCCCCCAGAACTGTTTCTCCATCTTGCGGACCTCAGCGAGGTAGGCCTCCATGTGCTCGTCCTTTGGCTCGTATATCTTATTGGAGAAGTTGACGAGGAGCTGCAAATCACCCTTGATGATGAGGCGCTTCACCCCTAAGGCAGCTGCGGCCTTCAAGCCTGCTATTAGGTCTTCGTACTCAGCTATGTTGTTGGAGACCTTTTCTCCGTGCTGGAAGCAAAGTTGCACGGCATAGTAGAGTTTGTCCTGGGTAGGGGATACGAGCACTGCGCCAGCTCCCACACCGTGTCGGGAGAACGCCCCATCAAAGTACATGACCCAGCCATCCGGTGCTTCACTTCCCGGGGAAAGTGATCGGTCTTCGCCTGCCTCGAGACCCGGCGCTTCTGCCCATTCTGCCACGAAATCTGCTAGCGCGGCTCCCTTGATGACTCTGGTCGTACTGAATTCTAGCTGAAATGCCTGTAGCTCGATGTTCCATTCAGCAACCCTTCCAGCTGAGTTGGGGCTCCTGAGTACCCTCGCCAAGGGGTATGCCGAGACGACCTTGATGGGGTGGCCTTGGAAGTAGTGCCGCAGCTTGCGTGAGGCCACCAATAGCGTGAGGAGGAGCTTTTGAGGCATGGGGTACCGCGCCCTCGCGTCCCGTAGCACTGTGCTGACGAAATACATGGGGTGCTCGGCGAGGTTGAGGGTGCTGGCACTGCTTGCGTCCTCCGGAGGTCGAGGCGTCTCTTGAGATGACGGAGCTCCCAGTGCTTGGTCGCCTGAAGGGGCCTCTCCTGCTCCGGGTGCGTTCTCCTGCCGCGGCTGTTCCTTTCCAGCTGCGGTTGCGGCCTTCGCGAGGCCCTCCTGGCTCTATTTCGCTTCAGTTCGGACGGTTGATGCGGCCTTGGCACAGCGCTCCTCCCTGACCGCTACCAGGGCTGCGCTAGCGGAGTAGGGGGTGGCCGCAAGGTAGAGCACCAGGGGCTCCCAAGGACGCGGAGCTACCATCACTGGTGGACTGGTAAGGTACCTCTTGAGGTCTTGGAATGCCTTGTCGGCCTCTTCAGTCCATTCGAAGGGGCCCTTTTTCTTCATCAGCTTGAAGAAGGGCAGCGCTCGTTCCCCCAGCTTGGAGATGAAACGCCCCAGCGCCGTTACACGCCCGGTGAGCTTCTGCATTCCTCCCGAGCTGCCGGCCTAAGGAGACGTGGATCAGCCGCTGAAAGGTCGCGCCTGCGTTGCGCAACCCAAACGGCATGCACGTATAGCAGTACACTCCACACGGGGTCAGGAAGGCCGTCTTCTCCACGTCTTCTACCGCCATCTTGATCTGGTAATAGCCCGAGAAGGCATCTAGGAAGCACAATAGGTCACACTTTGCGGTGGAGTCGACTATCTGGTCAATGAGGGGGAGCGGAAATGGATCCTGCGGGCAGGCCTTGTTGAGGTTGGTGAAGTCGACGCACATGCGCTCCTTTCCTCCCTTTTTTGGCACAACGACCAGATTAGCCAGCCAATCAGGGTAGCGGACCTCGCGGATAACTCCTGCCGCCTCTAGCTTCCGGGTCTCTTGAACGATGAAAGCTTGTTTCTCAGTAGACTGCCGCCTTGCCTTCTGCTTCACGGGGCGCTCATTGGGGCACACGTTGAGGTGATGCTCAACCACTTCCCTTGGGACCCCTGCTAACTGATCAGGTTCCCACGCAAACACCTTCTTGTTCGCACGCCGGAACCGATTAGGTCTTTCTCTTGCTCGGGCTCGAGGTTGGCCCCTATGGTGAAGGTGGCGCTAGCGGCCCCGTCCTCGTCGACTGGTACCTACTTGGTTTCTGCCTTGTCTTGGGTGAACAACTGCTTCTTTTTAGCCGGCGCAGACCCCTTGGGCTCGAGGGCGTCGGTGCTAGTGGGCTGCGCCATCGTGGCCGCCCTGAAAACAAGCTGGAGCACCTGCAGCGCATCCCTTGTGTCTCCTAACACGGTGAGGACACCACTGCTCCCAGACATCTTCATGAGGTTGTACGTCGGGTGAGTTGCTGCCATGAACTGAGCCAGGGCCGGATAGCCGAGGATGGCGTTGTAGGGGAGGCCGGTGGGGGCGATGTCGAAGTCGATCAGCTCCGTGCGGAAGTTGTCGCAGGTGCCGAAGGTCACTGGGAGGCGGATCTGCCCCAAGGAGGCGGTGGAACCGGCTCCGACGCCCGAGAAAGGCCTGCTGGGTCGGAGCCGCTCCAGCGGCACATGGAGGAGGCTGAAGGCCTCCATCGAGAGCACGTTGAGGCCGGCACCACCGTCGATGAGGGTCCTGGTGACGGCCACTTGGCAGATGGTGGGGGTGCACAGCATCGGGAGCACGCCCGAACCAATGGGGTTGAAGGGGTGGTCTTCCGAGTCGAAGGTTAGATCGGCCTCGGGCGCCACCAAGCCCGGGGGGGCTTCTCGGTGCTTGGAGGTGGTGCTGATCCGGCAAGTGAACGGCTTGACGTGATGGCTCAAGGGTGGTGCCTGGGAGCCACCCAGGAGAGCTGCGATGACGGGCGGCGCTGGTGCGGCGAAACGGGCGAGGAAGAGGTCACGCAACTCCTCCCAGGAGGTGACAGAGGCCGTCGGCAGGTGAGGAGCCACGCGCGCGGGATGCCGGTGAGGGCCATGGGTAACCAGTTGGCCATCACCCGATCGTCGCTCCCGGCTCCCAGGACAGCCTCCTCGTATGCCAGCAGGAAAATCATCGGGTCCGTTGCGCCGTCGTAGCGCGACGGCATCTCGGGCCTGAACTTGCGCGGCCACTGCACCTGTCGCAAGGAGGGGGCCAAGGCCTGGAGCCCCCTGGCCCCAGTGTCGGCATTCGTTGCTGGAGCGGGCGGCACGTTGTCCGCCATGAGGGCGGGATGCGATGTCGAGGGAGAGCGGGTCGTCAGGAGAGAGGACTCCGGCGCACCCCCTACCTGGCGTGCCAAATGTCGGATTTTGGGTCCCGGCAGACCCTTGAGGTTCGAGCACTGGGGTGTGCGCGGAGATCTCTGCCCTACCGATCTATGTCTGATCCTCTCGTACGAACTAAGATGAAAATGATGAACAACACAAGAGACACGAGGTTTATACTGGTTTGGGCCACCGTTGTGGTGTAATACCCTACTCCAGTGTGTGGTGTGGTGGATTGCCTCTGGGGCTGATGATGGACAGTACAAGGGAAGAACAACCTCGCAAGAGGTGTTCTTGCGCTGGTGCGATGAACTGCTAGGGTGAGTTCCGTCGCCTCTCTCTCTCTGCTAGGGTTCTACCAGATCTCTCGATGTTCTCGGGGTGTCTAGATGTCTCTACTCTGTGGTGGCTAGCTCTATTTATAGAGGCCCTGGGCCTCTCCCCGAATAATTGAGCGGGAAGGGCGCCAACAATTGGCCATTTTGAAGGGGAACATCTAGTACAAGTTATCCTGACCAAAGGTGGTCTTCAACTGCCAAAAGCACTGGTGATGACGCCGTCTTGGGCTCCACGGTGATCTCCGCCCTGCTGCTCTGCTGATCTTGGTCTCGTTGCACTGGAATGGCAACCTTTGCCTGATGCCTTGGCCTGTGCTTGCCCCCTTTGCACCAAAGGGGAAACAAGGACACTGCACAGGCCGGCGCCCGCCTGGCCTTGATCGTCATGGCTTGCATCATGGGATCCTCGCAAGGTACCCCTGCCTTGATCTCTCCGCCTCCTCGCGAGCCTGCCTAATGAGGCTGCCTCTGAGGAAGCTTCCTGTTGTCCGCCCCGCGAGGCTTGGCCCCTCGCGAGGGTCTTGAGCTTGCATTGATGAAGATGGGCCGCGCTGGGCCCCCACTTGAGCCACGCCGCAGGCCACAGGCAGGCAAGTCTAGGGACCCCCGTTCCCAGAACGCTGACACAAGTGTTGATGGTTAACAAGACCACTAGTTTCAAGAAGGGCAAGGGCAAGAAGGGAAACTTCATGAATGGCAAGCCAGTTGCCGCTCCAGTGAAGAAACCCAAGAACCCAAACCCGAGACGAAGTGCTTCTATTAGGGGAACGGTCACTGGTAGCGGAACTGCCTCAAATGCTTGGTAGATAAGAAGGCTGGCAACTTCAACAAAAAAGGATGTTTGATATATGTGTTATTGATGTGTACCTTAGTAGTACTCCTAGTAGCACATGTGTATTAGATACCGATTCAGTTGCTAATATTGGTAACTCGGAACAAAATCTATGGCATAAACAGAGACTAGCTAAGGACGGAAGTGTTTCCAAGGTTGATGCGGTCACCAGCGCACGCTCCCTCTACCTTCGGGATTAGTGTTGAACCTAGATAAATGTTGTTTGCATTGGTGTCTACGTTGAGCATGAACATGATTAGATCATGTTTATTGCAATATGGTTATTCATTTAAGTAAGAGAATAATGCTTATTCTGTTTACATAATTAACACCTTCTATGGTCATGCACCCAATATGAATGGTTTATTGAATCTCGGTTGTAGTGATACACATGTTCATAACATTGATGCCAAAAGATGAAGAGTTGATAATGATAGTACCACTTTCTTGTGGCACTGCCGCTTAGGTCATATTGGTGTAAAGCGCATGAGGAATCTCCATGCCGATGGACTTTTGAAGTCGCTTGATTTTGAATCGCTTGACACATGCGAACCATGCCTCATTGGCAAGATGACTAAAACCCCATTCTTTGGAACAATGGAACGGGCAAGTGACTTGTTGGAAATCATACATGCTGATGTGTGCGGTCCAATGAGTGTTGACGCGTGTGGTGGATATCGTTATTTTCTCACCTTCACCAATGATATGAGTAGATATGGGTATATTTACTTAATGAAGCATAAGTCTGAAATGTTTGAAAAGTTCAAGCAATTTTAGAGTGAAGTTGAGAATCACCGTAACAAGAAGATCAAGTTCCTACGATCTGATCAAGGGGAGAGTATCTGAGTTATGAGTTTGGTAATCACTTAAGACAAGGTGGAATAGTTTCACAGTTAACGCCACCTGGAACACCATAACATAATGGTGTGTCTGAACGTTGTAATCGCACCCTATTGGATATGGTGCGATCTATGATGTCTCTTACCGATCTACCACTATATTTTTGGGGTTATGCATTAGAGACAACTACATTCACTTTAAATAGGGCAGCATCTAAGTCCGTGGAGATGACAACGTATGAACTATGGTTTGGCAAGAAACCTAAGTTGTTGTTTCTTAAGGTTTGGGGCTGCGATGCCTATGTTGATAGGATTCTGCCAGAAAAGCTCGAACCCAAAGAGGACAATTGTGTCTTCATAGAATACCCAAAGAAGACAATTGGGTATACCTTCTATCTCAGATCTGAGGGTAAAGTGTTTGTCACTAAGAACAGGTCCTTTCTCTAGAAAGAGTTTCTCTCGAAAGAATTGAGTGGGAGGAAGATAGAACTTGATGAGGTTGTTGAACCTTCACTTCAACCAGAGAGTAGTGCAGCATAGAAAGATGTTTCTATGGCACCTACGTCAGTTGAAGAGAAAGCTAATGATGATGATCATGGAGCTTCAGATCAAGTTACTATCGAATCTCGTAGGTTGACAAGGGTGCGTACAACTTCTAAGTAGTAACCTTGTCTTAAAGGTCATGTTGTTGGATAACGGTGAACCTACGAGCTATGGAGAAGCGATGGTGGGCCCAGATTCCAACAAATGTCTAGGAGCCATGAAATCCGAGATAGGATCCATGTATGAGAACAAAGTATGGACTTTGGTGGACTTGCCCGAAGATCGGCAAGCCATTGAGAATAAATGGATATTAAGAAGAAGACAGACGCTGATGGTAATATCACCATTTATGAAGCTCGACTTGTATCAAAGAAGTTTCCGACAAGTTCAAGGAGTTGATTGTGATGAGACTCTCTCAATCATAGCGATGCTAAAGTCTGTTAGAGTTATGTTAGCAGTTGCTGCATTTTCATTTACGAAATCTGGCAGATGGATGTCAAAACAAAGTTTCCTTTATGGTTTCCACGAGGAAAAGTTGTATGCGATACAACCACCAGGTTTTGTCGATCCTAAGGATGCTAAAAGGTATGCAAGCTCCAGCGATCCTTCTATGGACTGGAGCAAGTATCTCGGAGTTGGAACATACGCTTTGATAAGGCGATCAAAGCTTTTGGGTTTATACAAAGTTTGCAAGAAACTTGTATTTACAAGAAAGTGAGTGGGACCACTACAACATTTCTGATAAGTATATGTGGATGACATATTGTTGATCGGAAATGATGTAGAATTTCTGGAAAGCATAAAGGGTTGTTTTAATAGAGTTTTTCAAAGGAAGACCTGGGTAAAACTGCTTACATATTGGGTATGAAGATCTATAGAGATTGATCAAGACGCCTGATAAGACTTTCACAGAGCACATACCTTGACATGACCTTGAAGGAGTTCAAGATAGATCAGTCAAAGAAGGAGTTCTTGCCTAAGTTGTAAGGTGTGAAGTTAAGACTTGAAGCTCGACCACGACAGGAGAAAGAGAAAGGACGAAGGTCGTCCCCTATGCCTTAGCCATAGGCTCTATACGATATGCCATGCTGTATACCGCGCCTGATATGTGCCTTGCCACGTGTCTGGCAAGGGGGTATAAGAGTGATCCAGGAGTGGATCATTGGATAGCGGTCAAAATTGTCCTTAGGAATAAGGAAATGTTTCTCGATTATGGAGGTGATAAAGAGTTTGGCATAAAGGGTTGCGTCGATGCAAGCTTTAACACCTATCCGGATGACTCTGAGTAGCAAACCGGATACGTATAGTGGAGCAACCATTTGGGATAGCTCCAAGTGGAGCGTGGAAGCAACATCTACAATATGACCTAGAGGTTTGCAAAGTACATACGGATCTGAATATTGCAGACCCGTTGACTAAACCTCTTCCATGAGCAAAACATGATCAGCACCAGAACTCCATGGGTGTTCGATTCATCACAATGTAACTAGATTATTGACTCTAGTGCAAGTGGGAGACTGTTGGAAATATGCCCTAGAGGAAATAATAAAATAGTTATTATTATATTTCCTTGTTCATGATAATTGTCTATTGTTCATGCTATAATTGTATTAACCGGAAACCGTAATACATGTGTGAATACATAGACCACAACATGTCCCTAGTGAGCCTCTATTTGACTAGCTCGTTGATCAATAGATGGTTGTGGTTTCCTAAACATGGACATTGGATGTCGTTGATAACGAGATCACATCATTAGGAGAATGATGTGATGGACAAGACCCAATTCTAAGCATAGCACAAGATCGTGTAGTTTGTTTGCTAGAGCTTTTCTAAAGTCAAGTATCATTTCCTTAGACCATGAGATTGTGCAACTCCCGATACTATAGGAATGCTTTGGGTGTATCAAAGTCACAACGTAACTAGGTGGCTACAAAGGTGCACTACAGGTATCTCCGAAAGTGTCTGTTGGGTTGGCACGAATCAAGACTGGGATTTGTCACTCCGTATGACGGAGAGGTATCTCTGGGCCCACTCGGTAATTCATCATCATAACGAGCTCAATGTGACTAAGGAGTTAGCCACGGGATCATGCATTACGGAACAAGTAAAGCGACTTGCCGGTAACGAGGTTGAACGAAGTATGGGGATACCAACGACCGAATCTCGGGGAAGTAACATACCGATGGACAAAGGGAATTGTATACGGGATTGATTGAATCCCTGAAATCGTGGTTCATTCGATGAGATCTTCGTGGAACATGTGGGAGCCAACATGGGTATCTAGATCCCGATGTTGGTTATTTGCCGGAGAGTTGTCTCGGTCATGTTTGCATGGTTCTCGAACCCGTAGGGTCTACACACTTAAGGTTCGGTGACGCTAGAGTTGTTATGGGAAATTATATGTGGTTACCGAAGGTTGTTTGGAGTCCCGGATGAGATCCCGAATGTCACGAGGAGTTCCAGAATGGTTTGGAGGTGAAGATTTATATATGGAAAGTCCAGTTTCAGTCACCGAAATGGTTTCGGGGGTTATCGGTATTATACCGGGACCACCGAAAGGTGTCCGGGGGTCCATCGGGTGGGCCACCTACCCCGGAGGACTTAATGGGCTGAATATGGGAGGGAACAAGCCCCTAGTGGGCTGGTGCGCCACCCCCAAGGGGCCAAGGCGCCTAGGGTTGGAAACCCTAGGGGGAGGGGGCGCCTCCCACCTGCTTGGGGGGCAAGTTTCCCCCTCCTGGCTGCCCCCTCTAGATGCATCTAGGGGCCCGGCCCCCTCTTCCCTTCCCCCTATAAATATTTTGGGGTGGGAGGGAAGCCGCACCCCTTCCCCTGGCGCAGTCCCTCCCTCCTCCAAACACCTCCTCCTCCGTAGTGCTTGGCGAAGCCCTGTCGGAGAACCACAAGCTCCACCACCATGCCGTCGTGCTGCCGGAGCTCTCCCTCAATTTATCCTCTCCCCTTGCTGGATCAAGAAGGAGGAGACGCCCCCAGGCTGTACGTGTGTTGAATACGGAGGCGCCGTCCGTTCGGCGCTTGGATCGGATCTTCCACGATTTGAATCACCGCGAGTACGACTCCACCAACCACGTTCTTGTAACGCTTCCGCTTAGCAATCTTCAAGGGTATGAAGATGCACTCTCTCTCTCTCATTGCTAGTATCTCCTAGATTGATCTTGGTGACACGTAGGAAAATTTTGAATTATTACTATGTTCCCTAGCGATAAAACTGATACTAATCAAGCCCGACCAAACTTTCGGCCTATTAAAGGCCTGTGTAGTTGGTCGACGCATTTACAACCCGTCTGAATTTCGGCCTGTGAATGATCCGCATTGTAAATGGGCCACCACGAGCTGAGATACATTTCGGCCTGCTAATGACCAATGGGTTATTTGGCACAATCAGGGCCCAATGTCACTTTCGTCCTATTAAAGGCCCATGTTATTTATGGGTTCCGGATATTTCCACATGTTAACAGCCTATTGTTACTGAGGGCCCAAATTATGTTTAGGCCTACCAAAAATATGAAAGCTTATGCTGATTTAGGCCCAGATATTTTTAGTGGGCTACATGCAAATTACGGTCCATAATCGTTTTTAGCCCAACTGGAATGGGCCTAACGAATGTTGGCACTTTGGGCTCCTACGAAGCTTTTGGCCGTATACATTACTAAGATAAACCTACACTATACAAAAATAGCGTCATAATTTCTATAGCGTTTGGCAGCACAATAAATGTTGTATCACAACAAAATAAATCCCAGACATACAACAAAAGTCCTGTTGGCATAAAGTTTACAATCCTTGCAGATAAAAGCACCATCATATGTATAGAAGCATAGATCATTTGACCTGAGTGCTAATGTTTTAGGCTGTAGAATCTAATGGAGCAGCACGATCATCCCCCTTTTCCGCCATTGCTCTTGAACAACGAAGCAAATGTCTGATAATCTGGTTTCAAAACCATTCATACCTTGATGACATTTGTCAACCACTATTCTTGTTTCTGAAACGACGTCCATTAGGGATTGGACTCGTGTCTGGAGCACAGATATATCACTCTGTCTAGCTGGAAGATTTTGTTTAGTAGGCAATTTGGACGAGGTTACCTTGACAACCAACCCAGAATTGCGCAGGAAGGTGCTTTTTGCACTATTAGTGGAGAGATATTGGCGCACTGCAGCAAGAGGTGACATCGTGCATGTGGTAGCCTGGTCACCTCCAGATGGTTGTGGCTGTTCAATCATTTGTTCCATAGCTTGCTGAAAGTTTGAACTTGTAGATTAGTGTACCAGATAAGTTACTAATGAGGCAAAAACAAACAAAGTAGGTTTCACGTTTATACATAACTTATTTTGGTGAACAACTGTAATACATTAGCATGTATTGTAGTGCCAACTACATAATAAAATCACTTTTGGAACATATGTCCATGTAGCATGCCTACTGTATTGTCTCTTTACTCACATTTGTTGACATGTAAGGATAAAGAGACATGTTTTAAAGTAGGATGAACATAGTATGACATCATTCATATCATGGGCAAACAGATATAAAACAAACATGCTATTGTATCATTGTGTGGGCACGTGAACATCACAACTAGATTACAGATCAAGACCAAAAGAATATCCTTCATCTCTTTTAAATCGTGTAAGGTGAAATGATATGTTAAGACAACCGTGTATAAATGTGAACAGAGTAACTGACATTGGCTGCAATCCAAGCAGTTAAATGAACACGTCACAATAACAAGCAGTTCAAAGGCAGGAGGAGTAAGGACTTACAACAGCGGCTTGAACTTGTGTGCTCATGCCCTTCATCTTGCTGGTGTGGCAATCCTTGAATATTTGCCCTGCATTCGGTTCAGGTTCTTTTTGGTCCGCATGGGCTTTCTTTTGTATTTGGAACAAGTCAATATAGATACGATAATATGTCATCGAAAAAAGGAGGTAGCAGCTATTTAGAAGAGCCTCGCAGTGTGCAATATAGCTACGAGATCATGTTGTCTATTGGAATTTCACTTTAGAACGGTTGGTCCTGTTCTTCAAACAGTTATCCTAGAAGAAGATACACCTGTAAGGCACATACGTAAATACAAGTTCAATATGTGATCTGATCAAATACATATACCCTACCTGATACTTTGGATTAGACCAGTGTTTAACAAGGGCTACCCAGTCTTCATCTGTAATATATTCCACTGGAGATGTTTCGGCGATCTCATTGTTAGCCTTGCCTTCAAAGTGAGTTTTTCTAAGGTGATAACGACACTGTCGTAGAGCGGACTGAAAAACATGAGTGCATTCTTGTTTAGTTGCATCATCTTTCAGATCCAACTTGAACCTCATCTATTGAAAAAAGAATGTGAGCCTTATTAGGAGGAAGCTAGAAAGTATGGGACATAGAAAGACAATTTTACAAATTGCGATGAATAACATTACTTACGGATAAATGGTCAAGGAAGGTGTTAAAATCAGTATCGTCTTTCTCATTCCTATAGTGGATCCACGTTGGGAGGATACGTGCATGACACCTAATGGAAACGCCTGCCTCTGATACTAACTTGGCTGACTCTGTAGCATCACGTGGCCTTTTTAAACCTGCCTCAAAATGGATCTCCATTCTTACTCCTTTAGATTTTGTTAATCTGTCAAGCATTATCCCTGATGTCTATTTCCGCTTGCACCGTGGTACAAGTTCAACAACGAATATGGAAAATGTTTGTGCACATCAAACTGTGAGAGTACATATAAAGGAGCATGCAACTGCAAATTGACTCGGCCAAGTAGCATCTTGGTGTTGATGCTCATGAGGTCCATCAGATCTTGCCAAGTCATGTTATGTTAGCAGTGCTTTGGAAGTAGTTGATACGTCTCCAACGTATCTATAATTTTTTATTGTTCCATATTATATTATCTGTTTTGGATGTTAATGGGCTTTATTTTACACTTTTATATTATTTTTGGGACTAACCTATTAACCGGAGGCCCAGCCCAAATAGTTGTTTTTGCCTATTTCAGTGTTTCGTAGAAAAGGAATATCAAACGGAGTCCAAATGGAATGAAACCTTCGGGAACGTGATTTTTGGAACAAACGTGATCCAGAGGACTTGGAGTGGACGTCAAGCAATCAACGAGGCGGCCACGAGGCAGGGGGGCGCGCCTACCCCCCTAGGCGCGCCCTCCCCCTCATGGGCCCCTCGTAGCTCCACCGACCTACTTCTTCCTCCTATATATGTTCACATACCCCGCAAACATCCAGGAGCACCACAAAACCCTATTTCCACCGCCGCAACCTTCTGTACCCAAGAGATCCCATCTTGGGGCCTTTTCCGGAGATCCGCCAGAGGGGGCATTGATCATGGAGGGCCTCTACATCAACTCCATGGCCCCTCCGATGATGTGTGAGTAGTTTACCTCAGACCTTCGGGTCCATAGCTAGTAGCTAGATGGCTTCTTCTCTCTCTTTGGATCTCAATACAAAGTTCTCCTCGATTCTCTTGGAGATCTATTCAAGGTAATCTTGTTTTGTGGTGTGTTTGTCGAGATCTGATGAATTGTGGGTTTATGATCCAGATTATCTATGAACGATATTTGAATCTTCTCTGAATTCTTTTATGTATGATTGGTTTATCTTTGCAAGTCTCTTCGAATTATCAGTTTGGTTTGGCCTACTAGATTGATCTTTCTTGCAATGGGAGAAGTGCTTAGCTTTGGGTACAATCTTGCGATGCTCAATCCCAGTGACAGAAAGGGAAACAACATGTATTGTAATGTTGCCATCGAGGATAAAAAGATGGGGTTTATATGATATTGCGTAAGTTTATCCCTCTACATCATGTCATCTTGCTTAAGGCGTTACTCTGTTCTTATGAACTTAATACTCTAGATGCATGCTAGATAGCGGTCGATGTGTGGAGTAACAGTAGTAGATGCAGGCAGGAGTCGGTCTACTTGTAACGGACGTGATCCCTATATACATGATCATGCTGATACGTCTCCAACGTATCTATAATTTTTGATTGCTCCATGCTATATTATCTTCTGTTTTGGACATTATTGGGCTTTATTATCCACTTTTATATTATTATTGGAACTAACCTATTAACCGGAGGCCCAGCCCAGAATTGCTGTTTTTTTACCTATTTTAGAGTTTCGCAGAGAAAGAATATCAAAAGGAGTCCAAACGAAATGAATCCTTCGGGAGAGTGATTTTCGGAATGGACATGATCCGGGAGACTTGGACCCTACGTCAAGCAACCAACAGGGAAGCCACGAGATAGGGGGGCTACCCCCCTCCCAGGCGCGCCCTCCACCCTCGTGGGCCCCCTGTTGCTCCACTGACGTACTCCTTCCTCCAATATATACCTACGTACCCCCAAACGACCAGATACAGAGCCAAAACCCTAATTCCACCGTCTTAACTTTCTGTATCCATGAGATCCCATCTTGGGGCCTGTTCCGGAGCTCCGCCGGAGGGGGCATCGATCACGGAGGGCTTCTACATCAACACCATAGCCCTTCCGATGAAGTGTGAGTAGTTTACCTCAGACCTTTGGGTCCATAGTTATTAGTTGGATGGCTTCTTCTCTCTTTTTGGATCTCAATACAAAGTTCTCCCCCTCTCTCGTGGAGATCTATTCGATGTAATCTTCTTTTGCGGTGTGTTTGTTGAGACCGATGAATTGTGCATTTATGATCAAGTTTATCTATGAACAATATTTGAATCTTCTCTAAATTCTTTTATGTATGATTGGTTATCTTTGCAAGTCTCTTCAAATTATCAGTTTGGTTTGGCCTACTAGATTGATCTTTCTTGCAATGGGAGAAGTTCTTAGCTTTGGGTTCAATCTTGCGGTGTCCTTTCCCGGTGACAGTAGGGGCAGCAAGGCACGTATTGTATTGTGGCCAACGAGGATAACAAGATGGTTTTTTTATCATATTGCATGAATTTATCCCTCTACATCATGTCATCTTGCTAAGCGTTACTCTGTTCTTATGAACTTAATACTCTAGATGCATGCTGGATAGCGGTCGATGTGTGGAGTAATAGTAGTAGATGCAGGCAGGAGTCGGTCTACTTGTCTCGGACGTGATGCCTATATACATGATCATACCTAGATATTCTCATAACTATGCTCAATTCTGTCAATTGCGCAACAGTAATTTGTTCACCCACCATAAAATACTTATGCTCTTGAGAGAAGCCACTAGTGAAACCTATGGCCCTCGGGTCTATCTTCCATCATATTAATCTTCCAACACTTAGTTATTTTCATTGTCTTTTATTTGACTTTGCATCTTTATCATAAAAATACCAAAAATATTATCTTATCATATCTATCAGATCTCACTCTCGTAAGTGACCGTGTCGGGACTGACAACCCCTTATCGCTTTGGTTGCGAGGATTTATTTGTTTTGTGTAGGTGCGAGGGACTCGCGTGTAGCCTCCTACTGGATTGATACCTTGGTTCTCAAAAACTGAGGGAAATACTTACGCTACTTTGCTGCATCACCCTTTCCTCTTCAAGGGAAAACCAACGCAGTGCTCAAGAGGTAGCAAGAAGGATTTCTAGCGCCGTTGTCGGGGAGGTCTACGCAAAAGTCAACATACCAAGTACCCATCACAACCCTTATCTCCCGCATTACATTATTCGCCATTTGCCTCTCGTTTTCCTCTCCCCCTCTTCACCCTTGCCGTTTTATTCGCCCTCTCTCTCTATCCTCCCTCTCTCTCTCTATTTGCTCTTTTTGCCCGTTTCTTGTTTGCTTGTGTGTTGGATTGCTTGCTTGTCACGATGACTCAAGATAACACTAAATTGTGTGACTTTACCAATGCCAACAACAATGATTTTATTAGCACTCCGATTGCTCCTCTTACCGATGCCAAATCTTGTGAAATTAATGCTACCTTGCTGAATCTTGTCATGAAAGATCCCTTTTCCGGCCTTCCTAGTGAAGATGTCGCTACCCATCTAAATAGCTTCGTTGATTTGTGTGATATGCAAAAGAAGAAAGATGTGGACAATGATATTGTTAAATTGAAGCTATTTTCTTTTTTCGCTTAGAGATCGTGCTAAAGCTTGGTTTTCGTCTTTGCCTAAAAATAGTATTAATTCTTGGAATAAGTGCAAAGATGCTTTTATCTCTAAGTATTTTCCTCCCGCTAAGATCATCTCTCTTAGAAACGATATTATGAATTTTAAGCAACTTGATCATGAACATGTTGCACAAGCTTGGGAGAGGATGAAATTAATGATATGTAATTGCCCAACACATGGTTTGAATTTGTGGATGATTATACAAATTTTTTATGCCAGATTGAATTTTGCTTCTAGAAATGTTTTAGATTCGGCCGCGGGAGGCACTTTTATGGAAATCACTTTAGGAGAATCTACTAAACTCCTAGATAATATTATGGTTAATTATTCTCAATGGCACACTGAAAGATCTACTAATAAAAAAGTGCATGCGATAGAAGAAATTAATGTTTTGAGTGGAAAGTTGGATGAACTTATGAAATTATTTGCTGCTAAGAGTGTTTCTTCTGATCCTAATGATATGCCTTTGTCTACTTTGATTGAGAATAATAATGAATCTATGGATGTGAATTTTGTTGGTAGGTATAATTTTGGTAACAACGCGTATAGAGGAAACTTTAATCCTAGGCGTTATCCTAGTAATTCCTCTAATAATTATGGTAATTCCTACAACAATTCTTATGGAAATTTTAATAATATGCCCTCTGAATTTGAGACTAGTGTTAAGGAATTTATGAATTCACAAAAGAATTTCAATGCTTTGCTTGAAGAGAAATTGCTTAAAGTTGATGATTTGGCTAGGAATGTTGATAGAATTTCTCTTGATGTTGATTCTTTAAAACTTAGATCTATTCCTCCTAAGCATGATATCAATGAGTCTCTCAAAGCCATGAGAATTTCCATTGATGAGTGCAAAGAAAGAACCGCTAGGATGCGTGCTAAGAAAGATTCCTTTATAAGAGTGTGTTCTTCTAGTTTCCATGATAATAAAGATGAAGATCTAAAAGTTATTGATGTGTCCCCTATTAAATCTTTGTTTTGCAATATGAATCTTGATAATGATGGGACTGAATATGATCCACCTTTACATAGAAGGTGTTCCAAAAATTCAGAGTCTTTAGATCTTGATGCTAAAATTGTTAAAAGTGGGATTGAAGAAGTCAAAACTTTAAATAGTAACGAACCCACTATTTTGGATTTCAAGGATTTAATTATGATAGATGCTCTTTGATAGATTGTATTTCCTTGTTGCAATCTATGCTAAATTCTCCTCATGCTTATAGTCAAAATAAAGCTTTTACCAAACATATCGTTGATGCTTTGATGCAATCTTATGAAGAAAAACTTGAGTTGGAAGTTCCTATCCCTAGAAAACTTTATGATGAGTGGGAACCAACTATTAAAATTAAAATTAAATATCATGAATGCTATGCTTTGTGTTATTTGGGTGCTAGTGTTTCCACGATTCCAAAGACTTTGTGTGATTTGTTAGGTTTTCGTGATTTTGATGATTGCTATTTAAACTTGCACCTTGCGGATTCCACTATTAAGAAACCTATGGGAAGAATTAATGATGTTCTTATTGTTGCAAATAGGAACTATGTGCTCGTAGATTTTATTGTTCTTGACATAGATTGCAATCCTTCATGTCCAATTATTCTTGGTAGACCTTTCCTTAGAACGATTGGTGCAATTATTGATATGAAGGAAGGAAATATTAGATTCCAATTTCCGTTAAGGAAAGTCATCGAACACTTTCCTAGAAAGAAAATTAAATTACCTTATGAATCTATTATGAGAGCCACTTATGGATTGCCTACCAAAGATGGCAATACCTAGATCTATCCTTGCTTTTTATGCCTAGCTAGGGGCGTTAAATGATAGCGCTTGTTGGGAGGCAACTCAATTTTATTTTTATTCCTTGATTTTCGCTCCTGTTTATTAATAATCAATTTATCTAGCCTATGTTTTGGTTGTGTTTTTTGTTTTTAATTAGTGTTTGTGCCAAGTAGAACCATTGGGAAGACTTGGGGAAAGTCTTGTTAATCTTGCTGTAAAAAACAGAAACTTTAGTGCTCACGAGAACTGCTGCCATTTTTATTTGGAAAGATCTATTTAGTTAATTATTTTTGCAGATTATTAATAGATAAATTCCTCACGTTCAGAAATTTATTTTAGAATTTTTTGGGTTCCAGATCTTGCGCTAGCTACAAATTACTACAGACTGTTCTGTTTTTGACAGATTCTGTTTTTCGTGCGTTGTTTGCTTATTTTGATGAATCTATGGCTAGTAGAATAGTTTATAAACCATAGATAAGTTGGAATCCAGTAGGTTTAACACCAATATAAATAAATAATGAGTTCATTACAGTACCTTGAAGTGGTGTTTTGTTTTCTTTCGCTAACGGAGCTCACGAGATTTTCTACTTTAAGTTTTGTGTTGTGAAGTTTTCAAGTTTTGGGTAAGGATTTGATAGATTATGGAACAAGGATTGGCAAGATCCTAAGCTTGGGGATGCCCATGGCACCCCCAAGATAATCTACGGACACCAAAAAGCCAAAGCTTGGGGATGCCCCGGAAGGCATCCCCTCTTTCGTCTACTTCCATCGGTAACTTTACTTGGAGCTATATTTGTATTCACCACATGATATGTGTTTTGTTTGGAGCGTCTTGTATGATTTGAGTCTTTGCTTTTTAGTTTACCACAATCATCTTTTCTGTACACACCTTTTGAGAGAGACACACATGATTCGGAAATTATTAGAATACTCTATGTGCTTCACTTATATCTTTTGAGTTATATAGTTTTGCTCTAGTTCTTCACTTATATCTTTTAGAGCACGGTGGTGGATTTGTTTTATAGAAACTATTGATCTCTCATGCTTCACTTAGATTATTTTGAGAGTCTTCAATAGCATGGTAATTTGCTTAAATAATCCTAATATTCTAGGTATTCAAGATTAGTAAAAACTTTCTTATGAGTGTTTTGAATACTAAGAGAAGTTTGACGCTTGATGATTGTTTTGCGATATGGAGGTAGTGATATTAAAGTTGTGCTAGTTGAGTAGTTGTGAATTTGAGAAATACTTGTTTTGAAGTTTGCAAGTCCTATAGCATGCACGTGTGGTAAACATTATGTAACAAATTTGAAACACGAGGTGTTCTTTGATTGTCCTCCTTATGAGTGGCGGTCGGGGATGAGCGATGGTCTTTTCCTACCAATCTATCCCCCTAGGAGCATGTGCGTAGTGCTTGGTTTTTGATGACTTGTAGATTTTTGCAATAAGTATGTGAGTTCTTTATGACTAATGTTGAGTCCATGGATTATACGCACTCTCACCTTTCCATCATTGCTAGCCTCTTCGGTACCGTGCATTGCCCTTTCTCACATTGAGAGTTGGTGCAAACTTTGCCGGTGCATCTAAACCCCGTGATATGATACGCTCTTTCACACATAAACCTCCTTATATCTTCCTCAAAACAGCCACCATACCTACCTATTATGGCATTTCCATAGCCATTCCGAGATATATTGCCATGCAACTTTCCACCATCCCGTTTATCATGACACGTTCATCATTGTCATATTGTTTAGCATGATCGTGTAGTTCACATAGTATTTGTGGCAAAGCCACCATTCATAATTCTTTTATACATGTCACTCTTGGTTCATTGCATATCCCGGTACACCGTCGGAAGCATTCATATAGAGTCATACCTTGTTCTAGTATCGAGTTGTAATCATTGAGTTGTAAATAAATAGAAGTGTGATGATCATCATTTAATAGAGCATTGTCCCAATAAAAAGGAGAAAGGCCAAATAAAAAAAGAAGGCCCAAAAAAAGGAAATGAAAAGGGACAATGCTACTATCTTTTTTTCCACACTTGTGCTTCGAAGTAGCACCATGATCTTCATGATAGAGAGTCTCTTGTTTTGTCACTTTCATATACTAGTGGGAATTTTTCATTATAGAACTTGGCTTGTATATTCCAACAATGGGCCTCCTCAAGTGCCCTAGGACTTCATGAGCAAGCAAGTTGGATGCACACCCACTAGTTTCTTTTGTTGAGCTTTCATACATTTATAGCTCTAGTGCATCCATTGCATGGCAATCCCTACTCCTTGCATTAACATCAATCGATGGGCATCTCCATGCTCATTGATTAGCCTCGTTGATGTGAGACTTTCTCTTTTTTTGTCTTCTCCACATAACCCCCATCATTATACTCTATTCCACCCATAGTGCTATATCCATGGCTCACACTCATGTATTGCGTGAAGGTTTATAAAGTTTGAGATTACTAAAGTATGAAACAATTGCTTGGCTTGTCATCGGGGTTGTGCATGATGAGAGCATTCTTGTGTGATGAAAATGGAGCATGACTAAACTATATGATTTTGTAGGGATGAACTTTCTTTGTCCATGTTATTTTGAGAAGACATAATTGCTTAGTTAGTATGCTTGAAGTATTATCATTTCTATGTCAATATTAAACTTTTATCCTAAATCTTTCGGATCTGAATATTCATGCCAAAATTAAGAAGAATTACATTGAAATTATGCCTAGTAGCATTCCACATCAAAAATTCTATTTTTATCATTTACCTACTCGAGGACGAGCAGGAATTAAGCTTGGGGATGCTTGATACATCTCCAACGTATCTATAATTTTTGATTGCTCCATGCTATATTATCTTCTGTTTTGGACATTTTTGGGCTTTATTATCTAGTTTTATATTATTTTTGGGACTAACCTATTAACCGGAGGCCCATCCTAGAATTGCTGTTTTTTTGCCTATTTTAGAGTTTCATAGAAAAAGAATATCAAACGGAGTCCAAACGGAATGAAACCTTCGGGAACGTGATTTTCAGAACGAACATGATCCAGGAGACTTGGACCCTACGTCAAGCAACCAACAGGGAAGCCACGAGGTAGGGGGCGCACCTACCCCCCAGGCGCGCCCTCCACCCTTGTGGGCCCCCTATTCCTCCACCAACGTACTCCTTCCTCCTATATATACCTACGTACCCCCAAACGATCAGATACGGAGCCAAAACCCTAATTCCACCACCGTAACTTTTTGTATCCACGAGATCCCATCTTGGGGCCTGTTTCGGAGCTCCGCCGGAGGGGGCATCGATCACGGAGGGCTTCTACATCAACACCATAGCCCTTCCGATGAAGTGTGAGTAGTTTACCTCAGACCTTCGGGTCCATAGTTATTATCTAGATGGCTTCTTCTCTCTTTTTGGATCTCAATACAAAGTTCTCCCCCTCTCTTGTGGAGATCTATTCGATGTAATCTTCTTTTGCGGTGTGTTTGTTGAGACCGATGAATTGTGGGTTTATGATCAAGTTTATCTATGAACAATACTTGAATCTTCTCTGAATTCTTTTATGTATGATTGCTTATCTTTGCAAGTCTCTTCGAATTATCAGTTTGGTTTTGCCTACTAGATTGATCTTTCTTGCAATGGGAGAAGTGCTTAACTTTGGGTTCAATCTTGCGGTGTCCTTTCCCAGTGACAGTAGGGGCAACAAGGCACGTATTGTATTGTTGCCATCGAGCATAACAAGATGGTTTTTTTATCTATGCCAACTCAACAAACACCACCGGAGACACCTGTAGAGCATCTTTATAATCACCTAGTTACGTTGTGACGTTTGATAGCACACTAAGTGTTCCTCCGGTATTCGGGAGTTGCATAATCTCATAGTCATAAGAACATGTATAAGTCATGAAGATAGCAATAGCAATAAACTAAACTATCATAGTGCAAAGCTAACAGATGGGTCTTGTCCATCACATCATTCTCTAATTATGTGATCTCGTTCATCAAATGACAACACATGTCTATGGCTAGGGAACTTAACCATCTTTGATTAACAAGCTAGTCTAGTAGAGGCATACTAGGGACACTCTGTTTGTCTATGTATTCATACATGTACTAAGTTTCTGGTTAATACAATTCTAGCATGAATAATAAACATGTATCATGATATAAGGAAATATAAATAAAAACTTTATTATTGCCTCTAGGGCATATTTCCTTCACCCTATTGTGCTCTCCTGGATGCAGACGGCATGCAGGACTCTAGTCCAACCCCTTGTGATTGTCGGCCGCCAATCATGTAGTTTGAGAGGTAATCTTGAGTAAACTGCTTCATGATCCACTGCAAAGGAAAAAAGATTCAGACATTGTCATCTAACACAACTCATTACGGGCAGTAAAAAGAAGGCTACAGGGTTCTTACTTACCATCCTGCAGTTCACTGTTGTCTTGCATAAAGTTTAAACAAATAGTTCGATTGACGTCTTTGGACCCATTTTAATAACAATCTTTATCAGTTTCCTCACTTGATGCTCGTTCATGAATATCTCATTGCCCCAGAAAGGGTCGAAGTGTGGAACTTTGGCAATGATATATGTACCTAAAAGCACCAAGTTAATATTAGAAGCTAAACAACAATTGAAAAATGATGTAGTACAACACTCCCTCCATCTCATTATATAAGATTTTATTACATGTATATCTAGACATCATCAGAACATTAAGGTAACACTCTTCCTTGTTGCTATGTAGCCTGGGATTGCATATTTAGTCATTCAATACAATGTATGTTGCTATGTAGCCTTAGATATATTAAATATGGCCCAAGTTAACCTACTGATAAATGGGTTACAGATATATTCAGTGAAATGTCTGATTCCATGATTAATCCCTTATCAGCCCCAGGCTATATGGTACCAGCTACCGATATCCTGAACAGTGAGTACATATAAGCAATGCGATGAAAATAACCTCAATGGAAAACAACATTGTTCTCAATATTGTCCTGCATGAGTACATATAAAGGCATTAAGCACAACAGGCTAAACATCAACCAAATATATCCATGGTAGACAACATAATCTACAAATGATAGCTTCAGTGTGCAGGCTTAAGCATGCTAGTTAAGCAAACAAGAAGTGGAAAGGTGTGTTAACTCCATCAGGCATAACATTTAAAAATAAGCAAATAGTCATTCAAACCAATATTGTGCAGGTCTAAAGTACACTAGTTATTGTTAAAAAACGGAAAGGCATATGTTAACTACAATATCCTTAACAGCAACCAAATATCATAATTCATAGTGGTATTGTTGAAACTGTTATAGATGAAATTGAACTACACAACAAATAATTGCACATATAGAGTATCACATTGTGAAGAACTAAAATAAACAAGTCATAAGACCATCTCTAGCCAATCCTTTAAAAGTTAAAGGACTAAAACCCTTAGTGGATATATATATATATATATATATATATATATATATACTCCGGCAAGTTTTGGCCTTTTCTAGTCGATCCCCTAAACTTAACGTTGTAAGCTTCAATTTGATCAAGTTCAAAGCAGGTTCAACCAAAAGTAGCATGCATTCAAACATAAACATAGATAGTTTTGCATAACCGAACATAAAACATAAATTTAAACTAAGATAAACTACTTTCGGTCAAAGTAGAGGTCGAGCCAATCCTTCCTCGTCATGTACGGTGTGCCGCGAGCCGTGTTCGGGCCGGTGCCCTCGTCGGGGTTGTTGGGGAAGGCACTCCTCCACTCGTCGACGTCAATCTCCTCATCCTCGGGGCCCACCTCGATGCCCTTCGCGCCGCCACCTTTGACCTCGTCATCGGAGGAGAGCGCGATAACTGATACGTCTCCAATGTATCTATAATTTTTTATTGTTCCATGCTATTATATTGCCTGTTTTGGATGTTTAATGGGCTTTATTATACATTTTTATATTATTTTTGGGACCAACCTACTAACCCAAGGCCCAGTGCAAATTGTTGTTTTTTGCCTATTTCTGTGTTTCGCAGAAAAGGAATATCAAACGGAATGAAACCTTCGGGAGAGTTATTTTTGGAACAAACGTGATCCAAGGGACTTGGAGTAGACGTCAAGAAAAGAGAGAGGAGGCCACGAGGAAGGGAGGCGTGCATGCCCCCCTGGGCGTACCCCCACCCTCGTGGGCCCCTCGCAGCTCCACCGACCTACTTCTTCCTCCTATATATATCCATATACCCCAAAAACATCCAGGAACACCACGAAACCCTATTTCCACCGCCACAACCTTCTGTACCAAGAGATCCCATCTTGGGGCCTTTTCCGGAGCTCCGCCGAAGGGGGAATCGATCACGGAGGGCTTCTACATCAACACCATAGCCTCTCCAATGATGTGTGAGTAGTTTACCACAAACCTTCAGGTCCATAGTTATTAGCTAGATGGCTTCTTCTCTCTATTTGGATCTCAATACAAACTTCTCCTCGATCTTCTTGGAGATCTGTTCGATGCAATTCTTTTTGCGGTGTGTTTGTCGAGATCCGATGAATTGTGGGTTTATGATCAAGTTTATCTATGAACAATATTTGATTCTTCTCTGAAATCTTTTATGTATGATTTGTTATCTTTGGAAGTCTCTTCGAATTATCAGTTTGGTTTGGCCTACTAGATTGCTCTTTCTTGCAATGGGAGAACTGCTTAGCTTTGGGTTCAATCTTGAGGTGTCCTTTCCCAATGACAGCAGGAGCAGCAAGGCACGTATTGTATTGTTGCCATCGAGGATAAAAAGATGGGGTTTATATCATATTGCTTGATTTTATCCCTCTACATCATGTCATCTTGCCTAATGCGTTACTCTGTTCTTATGAACTTAATACTCTAGATGCATGCTGGATAGCGGTCGATGTGTGGAGTAATAGTAGTAGATGCAGAATCGTTTCGGTCTACTTGTCGCGGACATGATGCCTATATACATGATCATGCCTAGATATTCTCATAATTATGCACTTTTCTATCAATTGCTCGACAATAATTTTTTTACCCACCGTAATACTTATGCTATCTTGAGAGAAGCCACTAGTGAAACCTATGGCCCCCGGGTCTATCTTCTATCATATAAGTTTCCAATCTATTTTACTTTGCAATCTTTACTTTCAATCTATATCATAAAAATACCAAAAATAGTTATCTTATTATCTCTATCAGATCTCACTCTCTTAAGTGACCGTGAAGGGATTGACAACCCATTTATCACGTTGGTTGCGAGGTTCTTATTTGTTTGTGTAGGTTCAAGGTGACTTGCGTGTAGTCTCCTACTGGATTGATAGCTTGGTTCTCAAAAACTGAGGGAAATACTTGCGCTACTTTGCGGCCTCACCCTTTCCTCTTCAAGGGAAACCAACGCAGTGCTCAAGAGGTAGCAATAGCCTCGCCGCCCTCCGCGCCGGCAAAGATCACCCGCTCCGCCTCCACGAGCTCCGGATGCTGCCGGCGGAGCTCTTGCATGTAGGCCTCGTCGGCGGCCTCGGCCTCGAGGCGCTCCCATGCCTCGCGGTCCTCCCGCGCCATAGCCCGAGCTCACCACCCCTGGCTCCGGTGGAATGAGGTCGACCGGACGTGTGCTGAAGGGGAAATTGAGCCTAGCCGCCGCGCCGTGGTAGCGGACCTGCCGGTGGTCGAACTCCATGGCCACTGATACTTCTCCAATGTATCTATAATTTTTTATTGCTCCATGCTATATTATCTACTGTTTTGGACATTATTGGGCTTTACTATCCACTTTTATATTATTTTTGGGACTAACCTATTAACCGGAGGCCCAGCCTAGATTGCTGTTTTTGCCTGTTTTAGGGTTTCGGAGAAAAGGAATATCAAACGGAGTCCAAACGGAATGAAACCTTCGAGAACATGATTCTCTCAACAAACAAGACCCATGAGACTTGGACCCTATGTCAAGACACAAAAGAGGAGGCCACGAGGTAGGGGTAGGCGCGCCCTCCACCCTCGTGGGCCCCCTGTTGCTCCACCGACATACTCCTTCCTCCTATATATACCTACGTACCCCATACAGAGCCAAAAACCTAATTCCACCGCAGCAACTTTCTGTATCCATAAGATCCCATCTTGGGGCCTGTTCCGGAGCTTCGCTGGAGGGGGCATCGATCATGGAGGGCTTCTACATCAACACCATAGCCTCTCCGATGAAGTATGAGTAGTTTACCTCAGACCTACGGGTCCATAGTTATTAGCTAGATGGCTTCTTCTCTCTTTTTGGATCTCAATACAATGTTCTCCCCCTCTCTTATGGAGAACTATTCGATGTAATCTTCTTTTTGCGGTGTGTTTGTTGAGACCGATGAATTCAGGTTTTATGATCATGTCTATCAATGAACAATATTTGAATCTTCTCTGAATTCTTTTATCTATGATTTGTTATCTTTGCAAGTCTCTTCGAATTATCAGTTTGGTTTGGCCTACTAGATTGATCTTTCTTGCAATGGGAGAAGTGCTTAGCTTTGGGTTCAATCTTGCGGTGTCCTTTCCCAGTGACAGGAGGGGCAGCAAGGCACGTATTGTATTGTTGCCATCGAGGATAACAAGATGGGGTTTTCATCATATTGCATGAGTCTATCCCTCTACATCATGTCATCTTTCTTAAGGCATTACTCTGTTTTTAACTTAATACTCTAGATGCATGCTGGATAGCGGTCGATGAGTGGAGTAATAGTAGTAGATGCAGGCAGGAGTCGGTCTACTTGTCTCGGACGTGATGCCTATATACATGATCATACCTAGATATTCTCATAACTATGCTCAATTCTGTCAATTGCTCAACAGTAATTTGTTCACCCACCATAGAATACTTATGCTCTCGAGAGAAGCCACTAGTGAAACCTATGGCCCCCGGGTCTATCTCTATCATATTAATCTCCTACGACTTAGTTATTTCCTTTGCTTTTTACTTTGCCTTTATTTTACTTTGCATCTTTATCACAAAAATACCAAAAAATGTTATCTTATCATATCTATCAGATCTCACTCTCCTAAGCGGCCGTGTAGGGATTGACAACCCCTATTCGCGTTGGTTGCGACGATTTATTTGTTTTGTGTAGGTACGAGGGACTCGCGCGTAGCCTCCTACTGGATTGATACCTTGGTTCCCAAAATTGAGGGAAATACTTACGGTACTTTGCTGCATCATCCCTTCCTCTTCAGGGAAAACCAACGCAGTGCTCAAGAGGTAGCAAGAAGGATTTCTGGCGCCGTTGCCGGGGAGCTTCGCGCAAGTCAAGATTTGACTCCCGACAACGAGCCATTTCTGGCGCCGTTGCCAGGGAGGTCTACGCAAAAGTCAACATACCAAGTACCCATCACATACCCTTATCTCCCACATTACATTATTTGCCATTTGCCTCTCGTTTTCCTCTCCCCCCCACTTCCCCTTGCCGTTTTATTCACTCTCTCTCTATCCTCCCTCTCTTTCTCTATTTGCCTCTTTTTGCCCGCTTGCTTTTTTCTTATGTGATAGTTTGTTTGCTTGTCATTATGGCTAGTCCCTTATCTTCTCCGTTATCTCCCGAGAGTGAAATTATAAATTTTAAGCAAAGGGAGGGAGACAATCTAAAAGATGCTTGGTATAGAATTTGCAATACTCAAAATAGATCTACTAGGAAGCAATCTACTTCCGTTCTTCTTCGCAATTTTTATGTAGGCATTACTCCTTGGCACAGATATGTTCTTGATACTATTACTGGAGGGAACTTTTTGGGTAGCCATACTTTTGATTCTTATAATGCTATGATAGATTTATTTGGCTCACCCCCTCTTTTGGTTAATGGAACTGTATTAACTTTACAACATGTAATGCAAAGGCTTGAAATTATTGAAAATAAGGTTGCTACCATAGAGTTAATTGAAAATTTGGATAAAAAGATCCACAGCCGAATCTCTCAATATGGATCTAAAGTAGGAGTTACTTTGAAAAATATTAAAGAAAAGGAACCCAAGTTAACGAGAAAATAAATCACGATTCCACTAGGATCGATAAACTTGAGGATATTATTACCAACTTGGGAACCGCTTTTTCTTCCGTAAAGAATACTCCAAATCCTCCCACTAAAATTGCCAAGCTTATGTATGTTCCTAAAAATAAGGGTGAATCCTCTAGTAAGGAAAATGCAAATCTCAAATATATAAGTATTCATCCCAATCTTTTTGCTATCATTAAGGAACCATTTGTTACAAATGAATTTTTCGATCTTGTGCCTAAAATTTTGATAATTAATAAAAATAAATAAATTCCTAAAGATGGTAGATGCCTCATTTAAGAATTACCTACCAAAGATGGCAATACCAAGATCTATCCTTGCTTGTTATGCCTAGCTAGGGGCGTTAAACGATAGCGCTTGTTGGAAGGCAACCCAATTTTATTTTTATTCCTTGCTTTTTGCCCCTGTTTAGTAATAAATAATTTATCTAGCCTATGTTTTGGTTGTGTTCTTTGTGTTTAATTAGTGTTTGTGCCAAGTAGAACCGTTGGGAAGACTTGGGGAAAGTCTTGTTAAACTTGCTGTAAAAAAACAGAAATTTTAGCGCTCACGAGAACTGCTGCCATTTTTATTTGGAGATTTATATTTAGTTAATTATTTTTGAAGATGATTAATAGATAAATTCCTCACGTCAAGAAATTTATTTTATAATTTTTGGGGTTCCAGATCTTGCTCTAGCTACAGATTACTACAGACTGTTCTGTTTTTGACAGATTCTGTTTTTCGTGTGTTGTTTGCTTATTTTGATGAATCTATGGCTAGTAAAATAGTTTATAAACCATAGAGAAGTTGGAATACAGTAGGTATAACACCAATATAAATAAATAATGAGTTTATTACAGTACCTTGAAGTGGTCTTTTGTTTTCTTTCGCTAACGGAGCTCATGAGATTTTCCACTTTAAGTTTTTTGTTGTGAAGTTTTCAAGTTTTGGGTAAAGATTAGATGGATTATGGAACAAGGAGTGGCAAGAGCCTAAGATTGGGGATGCCCATGGCACCCCCAAGATAATCTAAGGACACCTAAAAGCCAAAGCTTGGGGATGCCCCGGAAGGCATCCCCTCTTTCGTCTACTTCTATCGGTTACTTTACTTGGAGCTATATTTTTATTCACCACATGATATGTGTTTTGCTTGGAGCGTCTTGTATGATTTGAGTCTTTATTTGTTAGTTTACCACAATAATCCTTGCTGTACACACCTTTTGAGAGAGCCATACATTATTTGTAATTTGTTAAAATACTCTATGTGCTTCGCTTATATCTTTTGAGTTATGTAGTTTTGCTCTAGTACTTCACTTATATCTTTTAGAGCACGGTGGTGGATTTGTTTTATAGAAACTATTGATCTCTCATGCTTCACTTACATTATTTTGAGAGTCTTAAATAGCATGGTAATTTGCTTAAAATCCTAATATGCTTGGTATACAAGATTAATAATAAAACTTTCTTATGAGTGTGTTGAATACTATGAGAAGTTTGATACTTGATAATTGTTTTGAGATATAAAGATGGTGATATTAAAGTTGTGCTAGTTGAGTAGTTGTGAATTTGAGAAATACTTGTGTTAAAGTTTGTGATTCCCGTAGCATGCACGTATGGTGAACCGTTATGTGATGAAGTCGGAGCATGATTTATTTTTTGATTGTCTTCCTTATGAGTGGCGGTCGGGGACGAGCGATGGTCTTTTCCTACCAATCTATCCCCCTAGGAGCATGAGAGTAATACTTTTCTTTGATAACTTGTAGATTTTTTCAGTAAGTATATGAGTTCTTTATGACTAATGTTGAGTCCATGGATTATACGCACTCTCACCCTTCCACCTTTGCTAGCCTCTCTAATACCGTGCACCTTTCGCCGGTATCATACACCCACCATATACCTTCCTCAAAACAGCCACCATACCTACCTATTATGGCATTTCCATAGCCATTCCGAGATATATTGCCATGCAACTTTCCACCGTTCCGTTTATTATGACACACTCCATCATTGTCATATTGCTTAGCTTGATCATGTAGTTGACATCGTATTTGTGGCAAAGCCACCATTGATAATTTTTTCATACATGTCACTCATGAGTCATTGCATATCCCGGTACACCGCCGAAGGCATTCATATAGAGTCATATCTTGTTCTAAGTATCGAGTTGTAATTGTTGAGTTGTAAGAAAAATAAAAGTGTGATGATCATCATTATTAGAGCATTGTCCCAGTGAGGAAAGGATGATGGAGGCTATGATTCCCCCACAAGTCGGGATGAGACTCCGGACGAAAAAAAAGAAAAGAAAAGAAAAGAAAAAAATAGGCCATAAAAAAAGAGAAAAGGCCCAAATAAAAAAATGAGAGAAAAAGAGGGAAGGGACAATGCTACTATCCTTTTACCACACTTGTGCTTCAAAGTAGCACCATGATATTCATGATAGAGAGTCTCCTATGTTATCACTTTCATATAACTAGTGGGAATTTTTCATTATAGAACTTGGCTTGTATATTCCAATGATGGGCTTCCTCAAATTGCCCTAGGTCTTCATGAGCAAGCAAGTTGGATGCACACCCACTTAGTTTCTTTTTGAGTTTTCATATACTTATAGCTCTAGTGCATCCGTTGCATGGCAATCCCTACTCACTCACATTGATATCTATTGATGGGCATCTTCATAGCCCGTTGATACGCCTAGTTGTTGTGAGACTATCTTCTCCCTTTCTGTCTTCTCCACAACCACCATTCTATTCCACCTATAGTGCTATGTCCATGGCTCACGCTCATGTATTGTGTGAAAATTGAAAAAGTTTTGAGAATGTCAAAAGTATGAAACAATTGCTTGGCCTGTCATCCGGGTTGTGCATGATTTAAATATTTTGTGTGGTGAAGATGGAGCATAGCCAGACTATATGATTTTGTAGGGATAACTTTCTTTGGCCATGTTATTTTGAGAAGACATAATTGCTTTGTTAGTATGCTTGAAGTATTATTATTTTTATGTCAATATTAAACTTTTGTCTTGAATCTTTCGGATCTGAATATTCATACCACAATTAAGAATAATTACATTAAAATTATGCCAAGTAACAGTCCGCATCAAAAATTCTGTTTTTATCATTTACCTACTCGAGGACGAGCAGGAATTAAGCTTGGGGATGCTTGATACGTCTCCAACGTATCTATAATTTTTGATTGCTCCATGATATATTATCTACTATTTTGGACATTATTGGGCTTTATTATCCACTTTTATATTATTTTTGGGACTAACCTATTAACCGGAGGCCCAGCCAGAATTGTTGTTTTTTGCCTGTTTTAGGGTTTCGAAGAAAAGGAATATCAAACAGAGTCCAAACGGAATGAAACCTTCGGGAACGTGATTCTCTCAACAAACAAGACCTGGGAGACTTGTACCCTACGTCAAGACACAAAAGAGGAGGCCACGAGGTAGGGGGCGCGCCTACCCCCCCCCCAGGCGCGCCCTCCACCCTCGTGGGCCCCTTGTAGCTCCACCGACGTACTCCTTCCTCCTATATATACCTACGTACCCCCAAACGATCAGATACGGAGCCAACACTACAAAAAAAAGACACATCCGTGACATTTTGGGCCAAACAAATTTTTTTTCTGTCATACATATGACACTTCTATGATGATAATTGTGACAAAACCCGGTATCATCATAGATGTGGTGGGCTCCTACTTCTATGATAAAAAAATCATGACAGAAAATGGGCTTTTCGTCCTGGGCGGGCCGGAGATGCAGCTGCATGACATTCTTTGGGCCGTCCATGACGGAAAAAACCGTGGTAGAAGCGAGGGCGAGGAAAATTTCGGGGAGTTCCCGGTTACGGTGGGAGGTCGGGGGCCGAGCGATGCGCGCTTCTATCGTACATGTACGCGCGTGTGTGCAAGGCATTGGCTCTAACTGAACCCGAGCGAGGCGTTGGTCTCTAACTGAACCCGAGCGATTGCACTGCAGGCTACGCGTTACTGAACCCGAGCGATCGATTGATGGCTGTTAACTGAACCCGATCGAGCGATTCCTTCGCTACTCCTGCTAACTGAAGCTGATCGATGTTGCCTCTGGATGAGCAGTGAGCGTTGTGGGGGGGTTTGGATGAACAGTTCCCGGTGGGGGTGGATGAACAGGACCCCGTGGTGTTGCCTCTGGATGAACAGGACCCCGATCGATCGAGCCGGTTGGGGCTGGATGAACAGGACCCCGTGGAGGGCTGGATGAACAGGACCACCCCGTGGAGGGCAGGATGAACAGTAGACGGTGGAGGGCAGGATGAACAATAGCCTGTGGAGGGGTGGTTGAACAGGAGCCCGTGGAGAGGGCTGGTTGAACAGTAGCCGGTGGAGTAGCACGCGGTGGAGGCTGGATGAACAGGAGCCCGTGGATGAACAGTCGCAGGTGGAGGCTGGAGGAGGTCGACGGTGGATGAACAGTAGCTCGTGGAGGCTGGAGGGGGTCGACGGTGGAGATGAACAGTATCCCGTGGAGTCCCGTTTTGCGGTACGCCACACCCCTCTCGATGAACAGGACCCCCGTTTTGACCGTAGCGCTCCAACACAAGTCCGTTTCGTCCGTTTTGCGGTACGCCACACCCCTCCCGATCAACAGGACCCCCGTTTCGACCGTAGGAGGTCCGTTTCCTCCGTTTTGCGGTACGCCAGAACCCTCCCGATGAACAGGATCCCGTTTCAAACGTGGCCGGTCGAACACAAGGCCGTTTCCTCCGTTCTGCGGTATGCCAGGGCTCGTTTCCATCGCCTGTTCCGTCCAAGCCCTCCCGATGAACACGACGCATTCCGTTGCCTCCCCATGAACACGATGCATTCCGTTGCCTCCCCATGAACACGGCGATGACGATGTTTCTCCGTTCCGACCCAGCCATGTACACGAGCCCTAGCCGTACGTATGCGCGAGTAGGCGTTCGAGACCCCGCCCGTATGTACACATACGTGGCCGTATTTTCTTTCTTGCACCTTGGCCGCTGTACGTATGTGTACATGCTACGTGCGTGCCTCTACTACGACACGTGTGCGCCTCTACATCGACCAGTATATATGTACGTACACATTCGCAACCAGAATGACAACGCTACGTACGCTTCGACCAGGTGTGTCCCGACTGTCAGGCACTTCCTTGCGTGCAAAGATGTAGCTGGTGGGTCCCAGCAGTCAGGGGCAAAAAAAAATTTGCGAAATACGGTGGCCCATCCGGTGGGTCCCCGCTGTCAGGTGGAGGAATAATTATTTTGCGCGTAATAAGGAGGCACTTCCTTGCTGCGGCCATGGACCCAGCTGTCAGCGTCTCCACGCATAGCACTCTTCCGATGGAAGTCGGTCGTTGACCACATTGACCACGCCGCGCCGAGAGCACCACGGCGGTGGACGACGGCGAGGCCTAGGAAGGGGACGATGCGGAGCCGGGGAAGACGCAGCAGTGGAAGCCCTCGCGGAGAGGAGTACGAGGGTTCACTGGTTCGGCTGCGGTGTGAGGCTGCCGTCACCGCAGGGCCTGGCCAGCGGTGGGAATAGTAGGGGGCGGTGAGGCCTCCGTGGCAGCACAGCCAGCCACGGGAGGCAGGAGCATGCGGCACGACCGGCGCTGCTTTGGGCGGCTGGAGCAAGAAGACTAGAAGTTGAAGAAGCACTACGGCCGTTGGATGGACATCGTACGGTCACTGGAGCTAGAATCGTTCATATTGACTAAGTTGACAAAGCCCTTCGTCCCCGTCAACTTAGTAGGCCCACAAGTCAGCCTCCCACCAAGGTGGATCCTAGCTAGCCGGGGGAGTATTCATTTTTTTGTGCGTAATGAGGAGGCACTTCCGGTGGGTCCGAGCTAACAGCGGGGGGAACATTTTTTTCGCGAAATACGGTGGCCCGTCCGGTGGGTCCCAGCAGTCAGGGGGAAACAATTTTTTTCGCAAAATACTGGTGGCCCGTCCGGTGGGTCCCCGCTGCCAGGTGCAGGAATAATTATTTTCCGCGTAATAAGGAGGCACTTCCTTGCGGCTGTCGTGGACCCAGCTGTCAGCCTCTCCACGTAGAGTACTCTTCCAATGGAAGTTGGTCGTTGACCACATTGACCACGCCACGCCGAGAGCACCACGGCGGTGGACGACGGCGAGGCATAGGAAGGGGACGACGTGGAGCCGGGGAAGACGCGGCAGTGGATGCCCACGCGGAGAGGAGTACGAGCATTCAGCGGTTCGGCTGCGGTGTGAGGATGCCGTCGCCGCAGAATAACAGGGGGTGTGGGTGAGTAGAGGGATGCCCTGGCCAGCGGTGGGAGTAGTAGGGGTGCTGAGGCCTGCGCGGCAGCATAGCCGGCCACGGGAGGCGGGAGTAGGCGGTCCCACCGGCGCTGCTTTGGCGGCTGGAGCAAGAAGATCAGAGATTGAAGAAACACGACGGCCGTTGGATTGACATCCAACGGTTACGTCTGCTAGAATCGTTTGTTGACGTATATAATAACTAAAAAATCTTGCATACGCGTCAACTAAACAGGCCCACAAGTCAGACCACTCCCTCTTTTTTTAATAATTTATATATAGCTCATGGCAACTTCTTGTGCAATTTATTGCAGTCGTTTTTTTGGTTGGCCAAGGCCAATTTCACATATTTCTGTGGGTTCCAAACTATTTTTAATACCGAAATGTCCAGCCAGATTTAAAGTACTTTGAAGATATATTTAAATTAGGTTAATGCCCAGTGAAATAGGAATCTGAAAATGTAATAAAATTCAGTATAAAGTAATTGCCAATTTGTCATCTGTTTTCATATTTACAGCCCATTTCATATTCCTTTCAAGATTTGCAGGCGTCTTGAAAGAGTTGTAGCCCATTAGGGTGTAGAAAAATAAGTAGGCCTGGATTGGGTATTCTTCAGAAAAAATAAACTGGGCTCATTTTCACAAAGAAAAAATAGCTGGGCTGGTCACATGGTGAACATAAAATATAAGCCTGGGCTAGACGGGCCACAGCCCAGTTCAAACCCTGCTCCGTCTCAACAATACCAAACAAAAAAATACTGCTTGAGTAGCTACGTCCCAGGTGTCAGCCGATCTTGTGTTGTTCTCTTGTCTATTGACTATATACGCTCACAATGCCGTGGGTCCCAGATGTCAGGAAAACACTAGGAGGAAGCATTTTATTTTTCCATACGCTGACGTGGTGGGCCCCTATTGTCATCCTCTCCACGTACTTCTGCTGATTCCTGTTGTTTGTTGACCATGTTGACAACGCGAGAGGGCGGCGCCGCGGCGAGCGCACCAAAGCGCGCGGAGGACGTCGGGGTTAATGATTTAGGAGACGGTGGGGCGGTGATGCGTGTGCTGAGGCGCAGCCAGCCGTGGGAGGCGGAAGCAGGCGGCCCCGCCAGTGCTGGTTTGGTTTTGGCGGCTGGAGGAAGACAGGACTGAAGAAACACGACAGACTGTAAAAGCAGCAGGAGTACTTAACAACCTTAACTGAAACCAGCAGGGGCACTTAACAACCAAAGCTGAAAGCAGTATGAGTACTTATACAAGTTCAACCGTACAAAGCGCGCCTCGAACAGTGCTACTTTTCCTACAGTTAACCAAGGGTGAGGCCGCCAAGCCCCAGGACAAGGCCCAGGTGCCACCCCGCGCATCCACAACCTTCTGAAAGCGGCTTCATCTCGCAACATGGTCAATAAACAGGATATTTGCTTTAGAGACATGGAAAAGCATGAACATAATCTTCTGTCCTATTCTCCAAGATGGACGGGCCTTCATTATTTGAGACCACCCATGAATAAGTATCTTTTCACCTCCAAGGGGAATTGAGTAGGTCGAAATAAACATCATGTTGTGACCAAGCGCAAGTCTGACCCAACCATGGTCAGGCATCTGTATAGGAACAATAGAACTCAGCAGTTCCTGTTTCAAGAAGATCACAACTGTAAAACTGTGTATAAGCAATAGTTTATGAACAACATATATAACAGAAAACATCTCGTACCATAAGTTTCTCGACACAGTTGGACCTGTTCAACGAGTGCAGCAGTGGCACACATATCCCACGTGGCCTTCCACCATTGAAACGCCCCACAAGGACCTCAAGACGATCAATAAAGTGTACGAACTTGTGGATGTCGATCCAGTCAACTCCAGTGCCATTAGTAACAGCCGAGCTATTACAGAGTAACAAACGAGCAGACTGCTTAACTCTGAAAAAACCTACACATGCCACCAATTATAAGAAAATATTAGTTAGAAGTAGCATCTTCGTGAGAGATTCGTTGCTACTTCTAAAGTTCAATTGTGATTAGTTAGACAGAATAGGTGGATTAAGAAGTAATCGAGGCAACAAGCAAGAACCAGATACAAAACTAACATGGATGCACAATTGGAACGACGTCGGGGTGGAAGATCGCAGTGAAGATGAGACCAGGTTCTTCTATTTCCATCAACATTCGTGCGCCAACTTTCAGTCTGTAACACTTGAGAAAGTTTATCCAAGTTCAGCCATAAAAAAACAGCGATCTTCTTGGTTCATGAACCCAACTCAGAACTTATATCCATGGCTTGTATTCACTGTGACCATTAAACTAGTGTATTCAGTTATGGCAAGGCCGAGCATCTTGAGTACATGTGTTCTGGCAGAGCAAATAATACACTGGAGGAAAAATAATATGAGAACACATCATGTTCAAAAAAACCCACCCTCCCGGATAGAAAAGAGGATTCTAGGAACATACTGTGCGCGTTTCAAAATGCTATGTTAGGATGAGAAGGAATAAGTGTGGCGTCTCGCCGAGGGCGCAGAAACCTGTAGGGTACTCGCACTTTGGGCACTGCAAATGAAACACACTAGATTCAGTAGGAAGAAAAATGCATCAACGGCGACGGCTGCCATCCTAGGATTACCTGCGACCAAGGGACTTGAGTTTATCGGGGATGGATGAAGAATTCGTACCTGGTTCTTCATGAGAAAACCCTATGCAATCGCCGAGAGGGGGTTTTCTCTGAACAAGCAGACGAGGGAGAAGGGGATTAAGGCCCAGTGAAATAATGCCGCTTCGTCCGTCCAGCTTACTGCTAAAGCTGGAAAGGGGGGTTGTGATTTGACGGCTCATTGGGCATTACTGTGGCGCTACGACCGGGGTGTGTCTACCGTGAAGTTGTGCACTCTAATTTGTGCATATGGCACGTGGACCCCATTGCCGGTTGCCCCACATATCAACGAAAGGAAGTAGAAAGATAGGAGTAACTAGTTACACATAAATATATATTTTGACAGAGAGATACTCCCTCTATAAAGAAATATACAAATCTTTTATATCACAGGCTCACATTGCCGAGAAATATACTCCCTCTGCAAGGCACGGGCATTATGGGGTTTCAGCTTTTTTTATGTGGGTTCAGCTGAGAATATGATACTCAGATAGGCTCACGGTTCTGGACTTTGGGCCGCAGGCCGAACCTGCATGTTTGGGGGCCCATGTGTTCTACCTCAGCGCTTTTCATATTGCAATCGATCAGTACGGCGCTGGTTTTATATGTTGTCGCAAGGCGAATACACAAAATTGAATAGAGCACGGCAGCTGTTGGAATGAAATCGAACGATAGTTCCTAACCAGCAATCAGAGTTGCAATTCTATCAACGATATACCATGTGATAAATAATACTGGCATACTACTTATACACACAGGACACTTGTTCACCATGCCAGATTATTACATCAAAATCTCTCGGAGGATAGATTAGTTCGGCAGTTGCGTGCTGCTACTGAAGAATTTCAAAGTTGATTTGGACCAGCTCTCCTTACCGAGAAAGTTCGATTTTGACATCATCCCCTACCGCAAGATATGATTTAGATTTGAACCTTGACCATCCTTTAGCATCAATCATCATGCGACCATCCTTTGTACTTACGGTATATTGAGCAGGTTCATTCACACCAAGGCTGCGCATGGTAAGAGAAACTTGGCCGCGGTAGCCCGGATTGTTGAACGACTCCCTCGTTGCTCTAGAAATTCTCTGTTTGCAAACAAGAAGACATACCCAAACAGTTAGATCAACACAGTGAATCATGTGAAACAACATGGAAAGAAAAAAGAAGAAGCACTTGGCGGCCAATGCTTACCAAGAAGGTGGACATGTCGGTTTTTGTAAGGACTTTGGTATATGAAGTGCGAACTGCAGCCCAGTTTGTTGCCGATGCAACTGCACGGGCCGGAGCAGATGCAAGTGCAAGTGTTGGTGCAGGTGCCAAAGCCGCTGCTGCTGCCGGAGATGGTGCTCCTTGTAGAACTGGTGCCGGTGTTGGAGCAGGTGCTGGTGTCGATGCCTGATCCTCCAGTAGATCAGACTGATCCGCCGACACGGTCGGTGCCCAATCCTCAGCTGGATCAAACTGAGCTGCTGCCGTTGTCAGTGCTAGAGCAACTGTCGGTGCTCGATCTGTGCGAGATAGCGGCGATCGTGTCTGGTCTGCTATGATCAGCTTTCTAACTTGACTAGGATCCGTGACCGTGATCCAGTCTTTTTCTTCATTTCTTTTAAACGCGAGAAGGACTAAATGTGGCGTTTTTGTTAAACCAAACTGCAGTTCATCATAGGAATTCAGCTTGTACTTAGACAACAGACTGATCCAATTTTTTCCAGTAATATAAGTGATGGACGGTGCCTTCGTTACTGACACGACATAAGAAGTGAAACTGCAAAAATAGCCATCATAGAGCAAACCAAACGTTTTATTCTGTGATGAATGTCACATGGCAAAACCTGCATAGTAAAATTGCAGGAAAAGAAAGAAAACATGACATTAAATCAATAAGATTTAGACAGTAAATCAATAAGATTTACTTGATGTGACAAATTGAATCCTTACTAGGAAATCACTATGTTGAAGTACTAAACAGAAGATTGATCGTCCAACTACGCGTGGCATGCAGGGGCCCCACCTACTCCCACAAGCAGGATAGTCCAAAGGTCGTGACAAATCGTATGGACCGAACATCCATGGGGCTGGAAATCCTGGTGGGTGCGATAAACCCTGCAATGCATACAGATATTGGAGTGTAACCATAATTGATAGACCATCCTCACAAAAAATATGATATGGATACTTCAAAATATACAGACTGAATTGAGTGGACAGACATTAACATAGACCGTTCTCAGGACTGACCACGCACCAAAAGCGGTAGTACTAATAAATAATACAGGGTTCACAAACAAAAATCAAGTACTGAACAATAGTACTTACTACAGACAAGCAAAGTTGCACTAACTAAACTCTGCAGACTATTTTTTGCCACTTACCTACGGGATGAACCCCGCATAACTGACTAGGCCATGGACTTCGTGTGAGATGTCTACATGCACCATCACCATCTTGTCAACCTTGGAGAACCTAACAGAGTGGTCTTTCCACTCATAAACATGATGATGAAGACAAGCCGCATCAGATTTGTTGGGAAGCTTTACAAGAACCACACCCTTCATAATCGAAGGCACAGCCAGGAAATTGTTGTGGTCAAGTACAACCTCGAGAACACGCCTGACAACAATGCTACAGGAAAACACTAGTTCAGGACACGTGGCGACAAGGACACAGCAGCTGGATAGTTCAGCAGTAGAACTCATCATCAGGTCTTCCAGTTCACACGACATGACATTGAGAACTTCATCTCCACCGCGGACCTGGTTCTAATTCAAACAGAAACCATATTTTATTACTACCTCCGTTCAGAAATATAAGATGATTTTCGATATTATACTCCATATATGACTCCATATACGCACAGAAATGAGTGAACAAAGACACTAGAACATGTCTTCAAAGGCATGAGAACAGAGGGATTACATGCAATATCCATAACACAAGTTACTGAGGCAAATATACCCTCTTAAAAGGTAGCATTGATGTTTATAAAGTACTCCCTCCGTCCCGAAATTCTTGTCTTAGATTTGTCTAGATACGGATGTATCAAGTCACATTATAGTATTAGATACATCCGTATCTAGACAAATCTAAGACAAGAAATTTGGGACAGAGGGAGTAGTTGAAAGTAATCTATAAGAAATCAGTGTCAACCTCTCGCATGTTTTGGTCAAAAGAGGAATTTAGAACTGTCATTTCGCACACAAAAATCACATGCAAGATCACCCAGAAAGTTGTACTACTAGTACTAGTACTGCGTGTTAGATGAAAAAACACGATCAAGATCGAGAAAAAGATCGTCAAGAAGAGATATTACCTGGACTTGCTTAATGAGGGATCCCGGAGAGGGGGGCTTGGACAGGGCGATGGCTTTGAGCTTGTCTGCGGTAGTCTCGGCGGGGTGCTTGCGCTTCTTCGTACCATGAGCCTCGACGGTTTTGGCCAGAGCCATAGACATCACTTCGGCCGGTGCTCCAGCGTCCATCAAGAAACTATCAAATAGAAATAAAAGAAAAGAAACCATAATCACAAACCCAAAAGAAGAAAAGAAAGGGAGTTATAGAATCAGTCTCAGGGTTGCAAGACCGGGCCTTGGCCAGAATCAACACCATTGATGCGCTCACATTTCCTTCTTTGGGAGAGAAGAACAATGGCAGAAGCAGGTCGGGGTTTTCTTGAAGAAATGAGGAACAAGATGAGGCAGAAGCGAGGGTTGGGTAGAGAGGAAGCTGAGAGAGAAGAGTGAAATGATGGTTGCTCCGTCCGTCCAACTTACTGATGGAAAGGAGGGGGTTTTGTGATTTGACGACTCATTGGGCATTACTATGGCGCTTCGATCGGGGTAATCTACCGTCACTCTACTATGGAGTAATTTAGTGCATGGCTGGTGGACCCCGATGTTGGCTGTCCCACACGTCGGTGAAAGTGAGTAATTTAGTGTATGGCTGGAGGAGGATCCACACGGTAGAGCGTGTCCATTGTTTTTCAGAAGAAAAAAATGATTACAGCAAGCGTTTCCACTCTTACGATGGAGGAGTGCGAAACACGGTAGCCACTTGAACATACACAGTGCTCCTACTACTAGGCATGTGCAGTGGTTCATACATCAGTACTACACAATCTTGTTGCTAGTGTAGTAAGATATGACGATAACAAATGATGTTGTGCGCATGTCAACTACTCCTATATGTAACATAGTACTGCTTTTTCGACTGTCCGGTCGAGAATGAACGGTGAGATTAGTGTTAACAGAACTAGGTCCACAGTGCACGGAGAGTACGGTGCTACAGTAATCCACGAAACATGAACCATATGAAGCACGAATAGTGTTAGGCAGGGTGTATGAAGGGTGCATGGGAGGGAGCAAAAGTTCCCTTCTCGACCCACTTTTGGGTGTTTGGCAGAGTGCATGAAGGGTGCATGAGTCCACACTAGTAGGTTGACAAAAATACACGAAGAGGAAACAACTATATTGAGATGAGAATTCAACCAAACACACCCACACGCTTTGTGTTACAGTGACTGATCTACACCGTCTGAGTTCGATCCAACGGTCATGTTGTGCCGAGACATGGACATGCCCATGCAGAGGGCGCCTAAACACCACCGAAGTCCCTCTACTTCTCGAGGCGCACGACGTTGGTGATGCAGGGTGCAACCGCCCGCAGAGCCCACTCCCGGTCGATGGGAGCCAGCTCGTCAAAGACGGTGTCCAATAGCATGAATGGATTCCAGTGACAGAGCCCTGAAAGGATTCGCCCGGCAATGGCGATGGCAGCCCGCAACCCCTCCTTGTCCAGCCCAGCCCCCACCATCGCGCGGAGACGGCTCAGCTCCTCGGAGATATAGGTGAAGACGGAGACCGGGTCAGGAAGCCGCAGCTCATTGAAGTCGACCGGATGTTCGAACAGGTTTAGCCCAACGGCCAGCATCGTCGCGCTGGCACAACGGTAGGCATCGCGCAGCCGCAACACGTGTGTGGCAACTTGGTTCACCAAGTGGCTGAGGCGATCCTGGACCTCATCACGATCGTCCTGCTCGCGCTCCAGCCGGCTCCCGTGACGGCCTATCGTATCTCCCTCTTTCTGCAGCAACACCGCCGACGCCTCAAGCATCTTTGTGGTGGACGCCTGCCGCTTTTGAAGCTCCGTGAACTCCCGCACATAACAGAGGAGCATGGCACTCCTCTCCTCCTTGAGCTCACAGAGCTCCACATCCTTGGCCCTGAGCTCCGCATCCTTGGCATGGAGATCTTGTGTCAGGAGCCTCACCTCAGACTCCGTGATCTGCTGTGCCGCCATGGCACCAGGTAGAAGCAATGGGGAAGCAAAGGGGGCGAAACGGCTAAAACAATGCAATCTACGGGAAGGCGGAGGGAGCGGGGAATCTTTTGGTTTTCACCACGGTAAAACACCAGTCGACGACTTATCACATCAGGGAGCAGTGGGTACAGGCGGAGTCATCGTGACTAATTGCTGTCGCACCTGCTCCAGTCAATCAAAAAATTAAAAATCCTGCCGCGCCTGCTCCCGTCAATCAAAAAATTAAAAATCCTGCCGCACCCAAACACCAGAGCAACGCCGCGGTGGATATTTAAATTTACCTGTCGGCAAGTAGATAAAAAAGGGGTGAAAATACAAATGTGGCGGCGGCCTAGCTAATCGGTCGAACTAGCCCAACTAGCTAGCCACCGTGCTTCACTAATGTACTCGGCGAGAAAGGTGGTCTTTCGTGATTTGACGACTCATTTACTTGCTTCGGCGCTACGACCGAGGAGGACCTAGAAAACGCACGGTAGGGCGTCCCACGTCAGGAAGAATATATGCGTGCACCACCTGGGAGGACACTGAAACCGCGCGGTAGGGTGTGCCACATCTCGGCATGGAGGAAAAATGTGTGTGTAAAAATATACTGTATCAGACATAGTACCTATGGTCGACCTCGGGACCCAGCCAGTCGGTTGAAAACACCCCACGAGCCAGACAGCTTCATCATGCAAATGTGGCACGAAGGATAGATGTGGTTAGCTTCGTCTCGACCAGCCACAACGTCTCTTGTTCTAGGCAATTCTTCTATTTTCAAAGTTTTTTTAGTTGTAATAACACCACGGCAAGCTAGCGCCGCTCTTCGTGTGTGCCCGTGCAAAGGTTAGACGATGGAGAGAAGAGAGATTGAGATCGCAGACCTGGGACCCACCAGTAAGTGAGATAACGGTCATGCACGTGTTGACGAGGCACTCCCTCTACTCTACTCAACGCAAGTACTGTATAAAATCAAGTTATGGGACAAAGCAAACAACCATTCGTTTTTTCAGGCTATCGACTTATGCTTTGTAGTCCAGGTTGCCAGTTCGAATCTCGTCTTTCAGATTTGTTAGTTTTAGGTCCAAATTTGATTAATGACAAGTGGGACCCCTGTGTGTTGTTCCGATATTTCAGTGTAGGATGGTTTTTTTGAACAAACACTTTGCACGGTTAGACAAGTAACGGCACGAGTTACACGTTTTTTGCAAGTTTATGAACAAAAATGACAGCGGCATAGAATATCACATCCACCCCGCAGCTTAGATACTATGGTGATATGAGTTTTTACACCGTTGGAAGTGAGATCCAATGGCTTGGGAGTAGTCTTTGTAATTATGCGCAATTTCCAAACTCTCCAAAGGTTTTTTTGCAAATAAAACATTCAGGCCTCGTGTGTGCCGCTGCATCTTCTCGATCCAACGGCTCCCCGGTGCTCATATTAGGTGCTCCCCGTAGCTTAATTACCCGCTACGGTGATTGGAGTAGTTGTGGGCCGAATGCTACGAAAATATAATCTAAACCGACCAGAATAAATGCCTACACAAATTAATCCAAGGTTGGAGTGCCCCTCGCAATCTAAATAGCTCCGTCTTTGCGAGGGATGGAGAGGTAGTAGCTTCAATGTGTGGAAGATACAGTGTGAGAAAGCGAGGTCAATCGAGAGACATATAGATAGAGAGACAAAGTGAGTGTGGTCCGACATTCATTGAACAAATATATATGCTCTGGAGAGATATTGTCCGATTGAGCTTTTTGGCAAGGGTGAGGGCTGTAAGATAGAGCTTGAGAGATGATCCAGTCACAGACATGTAGATATATTTTGTGCGTGGGAGGAAGCAAGGTCAACCGATCACATAGGGCCGCTGTGCGATCAAAAGAGTGAGACGGGTTGGAGAGAGTGACCTAGATAGACGATGTGCGTGAGAGAGTATACAATGTGAATAGGTCGAATTGGGCTCAAACATGGTGATATATCATTTTTGTCCGAGAAAGAGCGAGATCAATCGAGACATACGGAGAGAGAGAGAGAGAGATTGAGTGAGCGTGGCCCACCATGAGGTCGGAAGAGTGGTGGCGGCTTGGATGGACTGACCTAGATAGACAATCTGCGTGAGAGAGTATAGAGTGTGTCGATCGAGGCCCGAACAGGGAGATATATCATTTGTGTGTGAAAGAAAACGAGGTTAAACGAGACTCAGATAAAGAGAGCAAGATTGAGCGAGTGTGGCCTGCCGTGCGGAAGAAAGAGTGAGACAGTCTCGAGGGAGTGACCTAGATATACAACGTGCGTGCGTGCGCATGCACAAGAGGTTGGGGGTAGATAGGCAATGCATGTATTTAGCGTGAGAGGGTGAGAGGGAGAGGGGAGAGAGAGAGAGCTCAGCATGGGGTGCAATGGCGGGTGTGTGAGGTAAATACATTTGGTCACATAGTGGAAAAAGGGGTTGTGTAGTTGAGAGACTTAGAGATCGAAACATGGAGAGAAAGAATGAACGTGTGTTGGAAACCGATAGCTTCCTAAGGTGGTTAGGAGAGGAAGATTGATCGATACAAGAAGTATTGAGCATTTGTGCGGGGGGGGGGGCAAAAACAACATTTGAATGTACATAGTACGAGACTTAATATCGATGTTTCAATTCGGTGTACATTGTAAGATTTGAACCGAGGACCAGGCATACGGGTAATTATTTCGAATTCGTGTCATACTAAGTTTTGAAAAGTTGACACTGACTCAGTTTGTTGTGCTATTTTGTAGGTCATATGTTTGAATCCATCCAAAAGTTTTCTCACTACCATGGTGTTCATCATATACATATGAATTTGTATTAAAAAAGTAGCATGGATACAGTGAAATGCGAAATCCACGTTAGAATTGGAGATCGCTATGTGACACGCACTCTAATTCAAATAACTAACTACATGACACACACACACTCTAATTCAAATAACTAATTATGTGACACACACTCTAATCCACGTTAGCCTGGGTACCGTTTCAATTTTTTTCAAATAACTCCTCATTAATTAATTTATAGTACTCCCTCTGTTCACTTTTATAAGACCTTGAAGACATTTCAGACAATGTGCAAAACAGTTCATTTTAAGTTGTCTGAAACGACTTACAAAAGTGAACGGATGGAGTATCTCGTTTCGAATGACTAATTATTGCAAGGAAAACACGGGCATGGTAATACATACAGATTCGTTTGCAAATGAAAGAAGATTCATTTGTATTCTCAAATGTAGGCGCACCAGGCAAACCAGGGTCGTGTCGGGGTGGACGCTGCTTCGGTGCCTTAAAGGCAACTGCCTTTGGGTCACTGACATGTGGGCCAGCCACCTGTTGGGCCCATATGTCATGGACACAAAGGCAGATGCCTTAAGGCACCGAAGCATAGTCCTGTCGGGGTGGTCGCGTGTGTCGGACGAACGCGTAGCACCCAGCCACCCACCCCCCTCCCCCCCAAAAAAGGACGATGACAATATAAGTTCGCGCTTCCACATTTCGGATTGAAATATCTGGCGGCCCCAATTCAAGCCCTGCAAAATCTCTCTTCTCCACCGTCCCCTTCCGCGCCCAGATTGCTCAGATCCCTAATTCGCCGCCAACCCTCGAATCGCCCCTTGTCTCGTCTCTTTCCCCACCGTTCCCCACCTCTGTGCCGGACGACAATGACGAAGACAACGGTCGCGCTTCACCACAGCATCGGAGCTACCTCATCTACGCCCTCGTCCACCGCACCGGGTGGTCCACCGACAATGTCGGCCGCCGCAACTGATGTGCCTCACAGACACCGAGTTCCACCGCATCAGGTGCGCTCACTGACGCCGTCTCCCAACTCACCGGGGCTACTTCACCGAGCACATCGTCGCACCTCCGCCCCCCGAGGCCGTTGGGGCTTCACCAACGGTCTCGTCAACCGCATCATAGCGCTCCGCTGCAACTCAAGATCTGCATCCGTGCGCGGCCAGCTAGCGCATCACCCTCAACGGCTCTGAAGTGACCCGCACTCTAGCTAGGCGAGCATGCCCAAACGCCGGCCCGAACTAGGTATCCACACATCACTCCCTTGTGCACTGTTCCGACGATGTTTGGACATCCTTTCACTGCTCTCTTAGCTTACACGCCTATGCAACTTTGACCTTAACTCTTATTTCTTCTGGAGATATCATCTGAAACAAGCAAATCCATATTTTAGCGAAGCATGACGGCTCTATGGGATCTGGTACACATCATGCACACCCGTATAACCTTGTAAGTATCTGTCCTCCGGTACAACATCAAGGTCGATTCCTCTTATTTGATCAACCATTCGCCATGTCAAAAATGCAGAGGGGGATGCAAGGAGCACAAGACCTGCACATCCAAGCAAGTGGTAACATGGACTTGTACATGGAACATCCCAAGCGCAAGCAGAGCTGCAGTGAGCCTGTACAACAAGCTAGCGTAAGTCCCTGCATTTCATTTAATTCATACTGGCATTTGTGTATGATTTGTGTGCAGTGGCTGATCCATGAATTCAAGTTACCAGGGGCGAACATTTAACTTAAAAAATACGAAGGCACTTGCACTCCGGAAATCAACATAACTTGAGAAATGTGAAGCTACATGCACTTTGAAAACCAGCTAATGATCCAAAGTAGTTCAAATTATAAACACTAAATGATGCAAGCACCAAAAAACACAAAATGCAACATGGTGTACAAGGACTACAAACATGGTCTGTACCTGCTTGAATTATTCGTTCTCTGGCTGAAAATATCGAAGTGTAATTGCACGTATAACCAGTGCGCAAACTGCATATCAATATATCTATCCTGCACAAGTATGCCAATAGTTTCAAACAACAGATTAGAAAAGTATTTATGCTATGTTGTTATGATACGGGGACTTTCTGGTAGATGGCCTCGACGTTTCCTCAAGCTATGAAAATGCACTATAATTTGCTTGTCATCAATGCCTGCAAATCTCTGTCTCTCTCAACATAGTAGATCATCATTAGACACTAAATCCTTCAATGAGCTTGCAAAATGCTTGCATTAGATCCCTCATTAGACACTATATGTTCATCACCAGGAGCATGTAAAATCTTTGCATCAAATCCTTCATTAGCAGTCTGTTCATTAGACACTTCAGGCTCAAGAACAACATGAGCTTGTATGTTTGCACTGGAAACTTGATTAGATACATCAGATTCAGTCAGTTCAGTATTGATTGGGGGAGTTATAAAATAAGTAGAAATTGGTTTCATTTTCTCATAGATTCCCTACATACAAGCAGTTTTACAACACCATTAGGTTTAACTATTGGCCAGAAATTGAAGAGTTGAATTAGATATAATCAGGGATGTGATGTACCTGCTCGTTGCACATGCTACTCTTGCAAGCTGCGACTGTCCATTTGCGCAAGCTCGATGCCATGCCCGTGCTGCCGCCGCTGCCTCCCGCGCAGGCTACACCCTGGGTTGGATCTTCATCTTCTTGTCCTTCCGTTCACTTGAAGCCCGGCGAACGCCCTCCAACGAGGGCGTGAGGAAGTGATGTGTCGGTCTGTCCAGCGGCGGCTAGGTTAGGAGCGAACCAGACTGGAGGCTGGAGCGAATGAATTGGGATTTTTCCTGGTGTCGATCAATATGGGAGGTGCTCGTTTGGGTCGCAAGCCTGCTATAGGGCCTGCCTTGCACTTATGTTATTGGCCTATCCAAATTGAAACATTTTTCTTCATTTTTTACATTGCTTGCTCGTGCGTTGGGACGAACAAAACTAGCATGGGCCAACCTGGATGACTCAAACTAGGTGCACACTTTCCAGCCACCTGAGGCGGCCGCCCATACTAGCCCCTATGGTGGCGTCGCCCCTTTTGTGTGTATGATTGGATAGTGAAAAATATTCCAGTAGCGCTTTTGATTTACCCACAGAATGGTTGAATTGCTTGTTTCTATGAATTGAGTTCGCTAATAATGTGAAGGATGCCAGTCTTTTCATCCAATTGTAGATTGATTAGATCTCGATATGCCAAAAGTAATCGCATGAAATATACAGTAAAAGCCAGTGTGATGTGTTTGGCTACAACTAGTCTGACTACACGTTCTCATATAACATATCAAGGACGCACCATCTTACCAGATTAACCATTCGACTTACCCATGCAGTGTGGGAAGAAAGAAGTATTGGGACTGCGTATCCAAGCAATTGATGCCATGGACTCCTTCGTACAACCTTGTAAGCGAAAAAGAAGTTGCAGTGTGCCTGTACAAAGAACTAGCATAAGTTCAGTTACCTGCTTCTCGGAATTTTAGTGAGCCATTTATTGCAAAATTGTTCAATTACGTTGCTTGGCTTAATTTAATTTGCTATTGATTACATAATGGCACAGCCTGTTAATCATATTGTAGACTGCGCATATCTATGTGTTTGATACTTACTGTTAAGAATTACCTGTTTGCCTTAACTTAAATATCTACTTGTTTGTTTAACTGCTTTGCTGCTGCAACAACGGGTTACAATGATGTTAATAACTACTTTTCAGCATCCAATTGAAACTCTTTAATTCCTTGTTTGTTTAACTGGTTTGCTGTTATAACTCCCAGTTGAGATGTTTTGCTAACTTCAACTTTTCTGAATCCAATCGGAACTTTAATGGCAAAACAGGTTAGCCCAAGATCAAAGAGCGAGGTCCCCATGGACGTTGCATCATCCCACAGCAGTGGCACCGGCCCAATCGTGCATTATGAATTGCCAACTGCTGACGCTCTAGAGACTAAACTAGTGGTAGAAAGAGATTCTGCTTCTGCACTTAGAGATGAAGTTGACATGTTGAGGAAGCAAACAGCACAATCACAAGCAGTACTCAAGACACCCATTAAATATTTGGTGGATTTCAAAACGAAGCAAGCTGAGACTGACCAGATTGTTAAGGTCCTGAAGGAAAAAAGGAAATTAAATTCCTACTTGGTAAATCATAGGTGAAATGTTCTTTCCATAGTTGAATAACCTTTGTGTTGTCTGTTCATGTAATGAATCAACCCATTTGTTTTAGAGATCATGTAATAATTGTTTTTTTTTGTTTTTTTGTTTGTAATTTTATTTGAGCACAAGTCTGTATTAATTGATAAGACTCAGAGACATTTCATTTGGATTGCTGTGCCAGACCTACAAATATGCCAATCGGGCTGAATGTGCATTCGGCAATAGTAGTATAGATGGCCCATAAGTGGCATGCATCGGAAAGGGCCAAGATGCCGACTAAAAAGGATGCTGTTGTAGCCAAAAAAAGTACAGCGGCCTGGCTTATGTATGTTAGTTGATATTATTGATCCACATACTCTATAAGTGTTTATATGTCTGTTAGTTCCGTACATTCTTGGTTGATTGACTCGGTATTTGAATCTTGATACATCGCTTGTGTACATATCTAAATGGGAGTACACATTATGCTGCGTGTGACATTTGAGTTAGACATGAAGTGTTCCAAATATTTGAATTCACCTTAAACTGGATTCTAGTTTCTGAATTTGAGTATCAGCATTTGTAAACCATATTCATATATGACAGTGGAATACATCTTTGTCGTCCTTTTGAAGATATATAAAACACATAGAATGATTTATAAAGATTCATATAGGAATACAAAATGGATTCGAATTTAGTTGCCAGGGTAAACGTGGATGCTTATTGTCCCAAAATTCAAAAGAAACGGCAAAATGTCCACTCCCACATCGGCTGCCCGAAGCCAAGTGTTTGGGAGATGGAAATTGCTGTCTACCCATTACACGGACAATCCATCGGCCCGATTTCCACTTCTCTAAATAGGGGTAGGTTAGTAACTTCAATTAGATGTGACACGACCGCCTCTGAGCCCATTCCGACACGGTGGGCGTCAAACATGGGCGGCAAAACTCATTTGATTCAAGCTCGTCCGAAAGACCTCTGTTTCTCCCTCCATTCCCCATTCATACACGGTGGGCGACAAAACACCCTCTCCTCGTCCAAAATAGATGTAGGCTAATATTTTAAATAGGGGAAGATGTGTAACTTCCATCAGATGTGACACAACTGCCCTACATGTCAGCCCCGTTCATACACCGTGGGCGCCAACTGTGGGCGGCAAAACACCCTCTCCTCGCCCGAAATCGATGTAGGCTAATATTTTAAATAGGGGCAGATGTGTAATTTCCATCAGACATGACACAACCGCCCTACCTGTCAGCCCCGTTCATACACTGTGGGCGCCAATCGTGGGCGGCAAAACACCCTCTCTTCGCCCGAAATAGTTATCGGCAAATATTTGGGAGATGTGAGATTACCGTCCTATCCCCAACCGACGAGACGTCCAAATTTGAAACGGGGGATAAGTTCGTAACTTTCCCATATTTCAGATAGGCGCGTCCCAAAAACATGGTCCCCGTACCTCTCCCTCCATTTTCCCATTCATACATCGTCCGCGCTAGAACACCCCATTCCCACACCAGCCTCCGTCCGCCACCCCATCCATCGCCGCCATCCTCCACCACATCCATCGCCACCGTCCTCCACCATGCCGGAGCTCCTACCAAGACCGCGTCGTCCACTGCTAGAGATGGACGTTTCTCATCCACGGCGACGGACCAATAGCCTTGCATCGCGTCCTCTCGCTTCATCGGTGTCGTCGTCCTCTTTGTCGGGGCCGCTCACATGACCTTCTCTTCCACCGCAACGGGACTTATCCCCCGATGCACCCTTCTACTGTCGCAGATCTGCTTCAACGCCACCGACAGCCATCGCACCCCCGATGCCTACACGGCGCCGCAAGAGAGGTGGTACTTCATATCTCCTCAACTTTTTGATCTCAACCAGAAAATAGATCTTAACTTGGTTACTCTACTTTCTTTTCAGCTCTTAGAATTTAGTTCTTAGTTCAAAGCAAACAATGGATGCTAAATATTATTTCTCTGGTTTGCAGCTTCAAATCTACCATGGCACAGCCATAATACGGTTTAATTGATCATGCTTAGGGTTTAATTGATCATGTTGGTTCCGTGGTGGTTTCTTTAATAGAAATCAGAGGGGAAACCCTCTTTTGCTAAAAAAATATATGCTTAGAGTTTCCCCCTTTTATGATCACTATACAATCAGAATACATGCTTCGTGTCATAATAACACTGCTCCACCCATCAAGCTAAACAAGCTTAGTTGTTCAAATACGAATCTGGTATTATTAAAACAGAGTTGTTTAATTGGTTAGCTAAATGTTCCTAAATTAGTTTCAAAAATGCATGTTCGCTGCTCGGGTGTGTATCTCTGTGTGTGGTCTGGTTAGCATGGTTGGGGAGGTGAACTTTGCATATGCAGGGGTTTATAGGGAGACACTCTTCAAGTTGAAACCGCAATGCATTCCATAGATAACCTGACTACTTTTTATGTTTTCATGAATCTCAGATTCTGAACAGCATCATAATGGTTATGAGCTTGCGCGCATGAAAAGAATAAAGCAGAACAATGCCATGGCTGTCAAACTTGGCATTAAGAGACTGAAATCAAGTCTGGATGCAATGCAAACAGTCTCCACCTACAGATTCATGCTCAGAATATGATCCTAACAGTGATTCTGAGCTAGAGGGAGACCTAAGTCAATGTAGCTCCCTAGTTGAGGAGTCAGAGGAAGATGCCCTATCTTATTCACCCATCAAGGTACTTGCTCTAACTTTCCAAGGTTACATTGCTCGCACATATCTTGCAACTGATGCTTTGCATTGCTTCTACTTTGTTGAACTGCCATTAGCTTAGTTTACACATCGTGTATGTGAATACGCCCTGCCTATCCATTTTCAGTGCATATTCCATCTATCATCATACAATATTTATCCATTCAAATGATGTTCTTGTGTATCAGACGTTCAAAAGGAAGAGGGCGATTGCTGATCATGGAGGAGCACAAGCAAAGTATTTGGAAAAGGTAGTGGCACCTGATAAATCAAATAGAGCATTAGGTGTAGTTGCAATATCACCTGACCCACAAAATACCCCAACTCTAGCAGACTCTAGCCCTACTACACTGGTCATTTATGATGCCCCAACTCAGCAGACCCCAACTGCAGCAAACAGTATGATTATGCCAGTTGACATAGCACCAGCTGTACGACGCAAAACCCTCATTCCAGCAAAGAGTACACCAAATCCAGTTGCCAAATCCCTTTTCGAACCAGAGAGAGCCCCAATTGCAGCAAATAGGACCCATGTTCCATTTCTTCCCAGTTTAGAAGACGAAGCTTATGTTGTTGTCAGGAACTTTGTGTGCATCTTTCCTTCATGGAAAGATTATACCGCAGACACAGAACAATTTCCAGTATTCCTCCGCAACTTACGCGTAAGTAATGTACTAATGTTATTCATGGTCATTACTGCATATGTTTCTGCTGACAGAAGACACAAGATTTCATTCTTTTAAATAGGCGAGGCGCAAACTGGATTGTGATGACGAGCAAGGGTTGGTTGCGCTTTTCAAGCACTCGTATTAAGTATCGTTCCTACCTGAGGCAAGCGCACTTCGATGGCAAGCCTCTGAACAAAATTTCTGTAAAGTCTTCGGTGCTACATTTATCCGACGGTGACTGGAATAATCTTGTTACACATTGGTCTCGGCTGCAGCGTAAGGTACTGTCTATGATATCACATCACAATTTGAACTACATTTCTGCATTTGCCTTAATGTCTCACTTGTATGAAAACTGTTAGCAAAAGAACATTCGTTCTCAAGGGACCACAGAATCTCGCAAATATACTACACACTGCATTGCTCTTGTGAGTACCTCTTGCCCTGTATGACCATACTTACTTTCATAGATGTTTGATTATGTAGCATCACTGCACATGTTAGCCTCGTAATCGTCCATTTAGTGGACATTATAAGATTTGTATGGACTCTTACATAAATTTAGAATCAACCCAATGCTTTTGAAGAGGTTTAGCTCTGCAGTCCTCTTGTAAGGACTGAACATGGTCTATCACTGTACTTACATTAACAACTACTCCCTCCGTCCCATAATATAAGAACGTTTTGTACAGTACACCAGTGTTCAAAACACTCTTGTATTATGGGAAGAGGGATTGGTTCATTTTGTAGCATTCTGCATCTTATCTCCCTCGCCCACCATTTACTAAAAAAGATCAGATCTATATTTAATCTTACCAACAAGTAGAATACACAGACAATGCCAGTGCAGAAGTGTAGCCCATTGCTCTTGTCAGTACATTTTGTCCTGTAACGCTTGTACTTCCAGGGATTGGTAGTTGATTATGTAGCATCAATCTGCATCTTATCTTCATTATCCTCTATCCCTTCCAGTATTATCATATCTATAATTACTCTCTACAAAATGTAGAGTACATGCAATGCTTATGAAGAAGATTTTGTGCTGAAATTCTTGAGTTATCCTTACCTTGCCATGGAGAAGGGCATTATAAAGCCGGTGTTAACTGTTAATGTAAGTTAGTCCTTCTAAAGCCTTTATCCTCAACTGTTGTTTAATTTTCTCATACTCCCTATCATTTACTGTTGTTTAGTTTGCTGTTTCTACCAAAATGCATGTTCGTAAGAACCGTAAGTTCTAAGTTTTACTTGTAAAACCAAATTCCTTATTCATACCATGCACATTACTTAATACTCCCTATATGTATGCTTGTTTTTGTGGATCTATAATCCAGTGTGTGGTGAAGCAGCCCATGTTTGCACCTTGTCATCTCCTGTTTTATCTTACTGATGTGGCTGATGATATGAACAACATGCCATGCACATTATCCAAAATAGATACAATGATTTTATTTTCCCTTCATCTATGCTTGTTATGTTGACATGGTAATCCAGTAGTGTGGTGAAGCTCCCCACCTTATGAACAATGCCAAATTATGCTATTGATATTTTGAACATACTCTTTAGTTATCATCTTTGTTTATACATGTGCAAAACCTGTCATCTCTCTGCTTTGTTTCAGGGTGATATGCCTGATGGCATGCACAAGTCTGCTGAAGGCTGTGAGACAAACCCAACATATATTGCAGCAAAGAAGGCAAAACATCTTGAAGATAGCGAGACAACCCCAAAGTCTTGTCTTGATGTAGTGTTCAAGTTACTTGAGACTAACAGTCAGACAAGCTCACAGAATTCGTTGTCTGAATCAGTTCGACTTCTTCACTCCCAATGTCGGGGGTTGGGTGCGACATATGCCAAAGGATGGCTTATCATGGTGGGGGCGAGTAGAACGTCGCCGGTGCCTGGAAACGGGATGAGGCGTAGGCATGCATGCCGGTGAATCTTACCCAGCTCCAGGGCTCTCCGGGGAGATAATACCCCTACTGCTGCTCTCCGGGGTCTCCACATGATCACTATGGCAAAGTGTTTACACGATTGCTCCTTGAGCTGTTTCCTGGAGGTAGGAGAGGGCAAGGCTAGCTCTCTCCTTCCTATATGATCTGGTCAAGAGCTAATGGATTCCAACCCTTTGCATGGGTGCCCTGGGGGGTTTATATAGGCCTAACCCCCAGGGGTACAATGGTAATCCGGCTGGGCGCGGGCCTAGCCGTCAGTGCCTCCGGCCTCCGTCTTCTCCGCCGACTGCTGGGGCCCGCTGACTGGTGGGCCCCGCCGACTGGCTAGGTACGAGGCCGACAGGCCGCGTTCGTCGCGGGCGGGTCTTGCCGGCTACTGATTACTGTAGCTGCGCTTCTAATGATGCGGACTTCGTCATGGGGTCGTGGCAACAGCCCCGCCGCCTGGCGGGCGATCACTATTGCCACTCTCCATCACATCTGGTTAATGGCGCGTGGGCCCCGGGGGAGGAGCTGGCCGACTCCCGGGGGCCGACTCCTAACGAGTCCGACTTGTGGCGCACCTGCCGTCTTCTGGGATCCTGCTGGCCGGTGGGACCCACCGCCCAAAGGTCGTACAGATAAGCCGTCGTGGGCGCAGGATTCGGTCCACCAATGTTGATGTCAGGGCCAGCATGGCAACAGTGCTACGCCGCATGGAGATCTCCGCGGGTACGGCGTACTGTGGCCATGCCTGCCTTTGGAAAGGGGTGGGAGTGGGCTTGACTGTAGCCACTCCCCGTCCCGTCCCTCTTAATGAGGGCATGGGGTTTGTTGGAGTCGCGGGCCGACTCCCCAAAGCCGGCTTCTCTGGAAGTCGCTAGTCAGGAGTCGGCTTATCCTGAAGTCGTCCCTGGGACTCGGCCGCGAGTGGGCAGTCGGTTGCCTTGCCGCCAACTTCTCAGAAGGCGGCTCTTCGTCCTGGGGTCTTGAGGGGCGCAGCCTACCCCGATGTCTTGAAAGGTTCTGGGGCTCGGGTTAGCCTACCCGTGGCCCATTACTCCGATAGTAGTCCCCGAAGCTGGTGAGGCGCCGCGGACGATCGGCCAAGAAGCCTCAGCAGTTTCTCTTTCCGGGTGCTCGACACATGGTTCTTGCTTGATTTCCGCCGGGCCGACTAGAAGGAGTCGGACCCGCCCAACTCTGACTTGCACAGTATTTCGAACGTCATGGCGGGATCCAAGTAGCGTGCTGGCTAAGCCTCCAGGCCGCCGCCCGTTCCGGGCCTGTCACGTGATAACACGCGGCCGGGCCAGTCTGCCAGCCTACGCGCGTGATGGGACAGGCCCGTAGGCGGGGCCCGCCACTACTGTGCCTCGGCGCTCGAGCTAATCCGCTGTGGCCCAGGCGGACGGTTGGGATTCCCGTAACTTTGTCGTGGAAACGTGGGGGTCGTGGGGCCGTGGGCGCAGTAAATCCCACGACCGCCCCCCGGCTTCGCAGCCCATGAGGCTATAAGTAGGGGGAGGAGGGGGCGCGGCAGAGCACGCGCGCCCCTCCTTTCCACTACTCCTTGCACTTCTCCTTCTTCTTCTTCCTCGCCCCGACGTGCGCCCAAGCTCTGACGAACGCCGCGGCGATCAGCTCACGATGAGTTCTTCTTCTGCCGCCGCGCCTCCCTCGGTGCGTTCCGGCACCTAGGACGGCTCAGAAGTTCACGACGACCACGTCAAGTTCCTTCGCAAGACTCGTCGGCTCCCCGGTGAAGACTATGTGTGGGTGTGTCTTGCACCGAGGGAGGAGATTTCCCCAGCGCCGGAGGAGGGCGAGCGGGTCATCTTCCGCTCGTACTGCCTGCGCAGATTGGGGCTGCCGGCGAGCAGCTTCTTCCGCTCTTTTCTGGAGTTCTACGGCCTCCAGCCGCACCACCTCACGCCCAACACGGTGGTGCTGCTGTCCGCCTTCGTGGCCTTGTGCGAAGGCTTCCTTGGAGTCCTCCCCACCCTCGAGCTCTGGGGGAGTTCTTCTACTGCAAGCTCGGCACCCAGGCTGCAGGCGTGCCGGCTCAATGCGGCGCGTTCATCGTCGGGCGGAGATCGGGAGCCGACAACCCCTTCCCCACCATCAAGCTGATAAAGTCGGTGAAGATGTGGCAGCGATCATACTTCTACGTGAAGAGCGTCTTCACGGGGGGGCGATTGGGTCAACCTGCCGGCTTTCGAAGCCGGCCCGCCGGCTGGGAGACTGCCCAACTGGTCATACCAGGCCAAGTCGTTGACGCTTGCGGGAGCCGGCGCCGTCACACGACTCCGAGTGCTGACACAGTCGGAGGGCCTGACTAGTCCGGACCTACTGGCCGCCTTCGTGGTGCGCCGAGTTCTCCCGCTCCAAGGCCGCCCCCACATGATATGCCAAATGAGCGGGCGCCGTGACCCGAGTCGGATGTGCACCAAGGACATGCCTCACGAGGAGGTGGCCTACATGGTGAACTACCTCTCGGACAGCAAGCTGCTGGAGGACTGGCGGTTCGGCAAGGAGCCGTACTCCCGCGCCAACCCCCCACCTACAGTGAGTTGCCCTTTCTTTCTTTCTTCGAGTTGTCTTCTTTCTTGCCGAGTCTGTTTTGTGCGACCTGACCAGTCGGCTTTGGTCAGAATCCCCTCCTCCATCCTCCAGTCGGCACCTCAGGGCCGGTCCGCGAGTTCCTTGCCGACTGGGCGGAGAGCGATGCCGACGACCCCGATCTGGGGGCGGCGGCTTTGGAAGACGACGCTGAGGGAGGAGGCGGCCCGCGGTTCAGGGCCAGTCTAGAGGACTGGCCTGGCGATGATGAGGAGGTCCCCCCCCCCCCCGCCCCCGGCCAAGAGCCAGCCATCCCGGCGCGGGCTCTTCTGCCGCGCCGGGTGCTCCAGGCGGCGGGAAGAAGCGCAGGGCCGTGCCGACTTTGTTCGGCAGTCGGCCGAAGAAGCCCAAGAGTTCGGCTGCGGCGACCCGGCGGGACGAGGCGGCTGCGAAGGCCATCCGCTTCCGTAAGGAAGTGAAGAAGCCGCCACTGATCTCCGCTTGAGTATTCCGTCTTGACGCTTTATTCTTTCTCTGTAGCTTTGTCTGAGTCTTTTACTTGCTTCCCTCGCTTCAGGACTCCCCTCACTCTGGAGAGGGTTGCCGCCGCCTCCGTCATGGGGTCAGTGGAGACGTCCGCCACCACTCGGCAGATTGACCCTGCTGCTGACCTCCGGGAGGCGACAGAGCGGAATGCGTAGGAGAAGTGCAACGAGGAAGAGGTCGCCCGCCTGGAGAAGGTGGAGGCCGATAAGGCGGAGGCCTCCGCCAAGAAGAAACTGGCGGAGACCGAAGCTGTCGCCGCGACGAAGCGGCAGGCTGAGGAGGCCGCGCACCGCCAATCGGCGGTGTTCGTCACCCCGCTAAACTCTGCGCCGCCGCCTCTAGAGTTCACGGGGCAGACTGGGGAAGCCGGCCGCGAGAACCCCGTCGTGGAGAAGGAAGGCGGCGACTCCTCCACGCCGGACGTGGTTGTTCCGCCGCCGCCGCCGCCGTCTGGGAGCGCGCAAGGCGAATAGCCAGCGGACCCTCCGGTGCCGCCGACTGAAGACGAGGCCATGGCGAGGCTACTCCTTCAAGTCGGCTCGCCAACGCGCTGCCGTCTTGAGAAAGCGACCTCGGCGCCACACCCCCTGGAGACCGGCACCGCTAGCTCGGCGATCCCGGATGCCGAAGCGACGAGCGCCGCACCCATTGGGTGGGTGCGGGGAGGCGGCACAGGGCCGCTGAACCAGGCGCTTCTGGACGTCCAAACGAAGCTTCGAGCTGAGGGTGACGCCATCCAGAACTGCACCAAGGCGTACCTGGCATCGCGGGCAGCCGTCCGGGTATGTTTTCTCTTTGGTCCTTGTTTTCTTGTTCCTCTCTGTGGGGGCGCACCAGCACACCCACAGGGTGTAGTCCCCGAGTTTCAGGCCGGCTGCTGAGCAGGCGGCCCGGAACTCCAATTGGTGAGTTCTGGGTACTAATTTTTGTCTGAAATGCTTGTCGCGGGACTACCACAACCTCCGAGTCACCGCCTTCAACCGCTACATTGAAGAGCTGGGCAAGCGGACTGCCGACCTGTCGGAGAGCCGGAGTGAGTCATTTCTCTTCTTTGCGGGGGCGCGCTGGCGCACCGTGGGTTGTAGTCCCCGAGATTCGGGCTGACTGCTGAGCAGTCGGGCCGGATCTCCCCGGCGACCTTCTTTACTGATGACTTAACGCCTTCTTTCTTCCTTCTCTTTAGAAGCCAACACTGTTCTTCAACAGCAGCTGAGTGAAGCCAACTCCGTGTTGCGCGCCAAGGGGGAGGAGTGCAGCAAGCTCGCCACAGAGCGTGATCTGCTGGCCACTCAATTGGCAGAGCAGAGGGAGCTGCTTGCGAAGACGCAGAAGGAGGCGGAAGAGGCGGAAACCGCCCTCCTGGCCGAGTTCGTGAGCGAGCGCTCCTCCTGGACTGACAAAGAGGCAATGCTAGCCTCTGGCTTCGATGAGATTGAAGACATTGTTGATGGTGAGTTTCTTTACTTTCTTTCTTCGAGCTGTCGATTATAAATTGTGCCGACTCCTGATTTTTGACTTGTTTCTTCGTTTCTTCCGTCTTGGCAGACTTCTTCCCTGGGCACTCGCAGGCCGACATCCAAGCCATCGAGGCTGACCATGAAGGTCGAAGGGCGGAAGGTGCAGAGATCGCCGCCGACGCCCCCCGAACCCTTGATGAGCATATCCTAAGCATCGAGGCTCGCCTTCGGCTGACTCACCGGATGTTGCGTCGGCTTCAATGTGTCGGTGCCCAAGCGATTGCCGCCCTGTGGCCGGACATGCAGGCTCCACGCACCCCCAGCCTGACTGCCGACTGGCTAGAGGTCGCGGCTGGTCGTCTTGAGGCCTGGAAGGGTTCCTCGGCCCGAGCTGGAGCACGCCGGGCCTTGGAGTTCGTCAAGGCATGGTATCCGAGGCTGGATCTAGACCGGCTGGCCACACTCCGGTCAGAGGCCCAACCGGAGCTGGCAGCCGCGGAAGACGCCCTCGTCAAGCGTGCCATGGCGATCGCCGAGTATACCGACACCAGCATCTTCGTCCCCGAGCGGTCTGAAGACGGCGAGGAGGTACCGCCGGAGTGGTTTGGGATGAACCTAGACTACGGCGAGGACTCGGCGGAGGTGATCGGCTCCAGCGTCGAGGAGGAAGGCGAGGCAGAGGACGGAGGCGAGACGGAGGCACCAGAAGACGGGGCAGACGGCCAGCCTCAGCTCGACGGCGCCTCCAGCAACGAGCCACGTGCGACCGAGCCGACTGCCGCCGGAGGCGATCAAGCCGAGACTGCCCGGCCGGCCGCCCCAACGCCTGACGCTGCCGCCTCCTCCGACCCTCCGAATCCATCTGCCGCATCTTAGGCTGTCGCCTTGTCTTTATTATATCTGCTTTAGTAGTCTCTGGAGAACTTGTTAATTCGCACAATTCCACCTGTGGGGTGTATTTTGAACTTCTGCTCGAGGATTCGGCCGAGGGCCTAGGCTATGTAAATATTTATCCAAATTCTATCTTTTCTTGCTCATTGCTCTTTTGGCTTGTTCATTTGCCGCTTTCCCTTAGTTGCCTATCTTGCCAGTCGGACAGCTGCTCTGCGGACTGCCGTTGGATCAAATGCTTGGCTACTTTGTGAAGGCAAGTACTTAGCTGTTTTAGAGTTTTTTTAGCAAGTTGGATAGAAGGCGGTGAGCCGACTGGTTAATAGTCGGTTTGTGAAAAGAAAAAGGAAGGCTGGAAGCCGTCTTGAGCTATGTTTTATGCTTTGGGTCCTTAGCCATTTTTCATGCGAGCGCCCATTCTGCCTTACTCCTGCCCACCGTACAGTCGCTCTGCGAGCTGCGGCTTCTGACAGGAGATGGCTTAGACGCCACACACTACTTGTCCGGCTACAGGAAGCTTTTCATAGTGCAAGGCGGCAAGTCCCTGGGCCGACCTATCGAGCCCAGTGCCAAGCGCCATAACAAAGAGTAACATACTTGTAGGCATAACTTTTATCATATAGACAAAAGAGGGCAGTCCCCGAGCTCGTCTCGGGGGGCCCGAAGTCTTGGTACTTTAATACAAAAGGTAGCATGGTACATACTACATCAACTGTAAAATCTTTGGAGGAGATTTGCATTCCATGGCCGCTCTGTCTCTTTGCCGGAGTCGTCCCTCTTGCGTGCTCGGGGCTTCTGAGCGTCAATCAGGTAGTAGGAGTCATTGCCCAGCACTTTGCTGATGATGAAAGGGCCTTCCCAAGGTGCCGATAGCTTGTGTTGGCCGGCTGTTTGCTGGATCAGCCGGAGCACAAGGTCGCCTTCTTGGAAAGATCTTGGCTTGACCTTCCTGTTGTGGTATCGGTGCAGGCTCTGCTGGTAGATGCTGGACCGGCTGAGTGCCAACAGCCGGCCCTCTTCCAGCAAATCGACGCCGTCTTGACGTGCTTCTTCTGCTTCCTCCTCGGTGTACATGGTGACTCCCAGGGAGTCAAACTCTATGTCCGTTGGGATGACGGCTTCAGCACCGTAGACGAGGAAGAAAGGCGTGAAGCCGGTTGACTTGTTTGCAGTCGTGCGCAGACTCCAGAGGACGACTGGCAACTCGTCGAGCCAGCAGCCAGCCGACCGCTCCAGAGGCTCGACCAGCCGGGGCTTGATGTCAGACAGGATGAGGCCATTTGCTCGCTCCACCTGGCCGTTTGACTGTGGATGGGCAACGGACGCTAGGTCCAGTCGGATGCCTTGTGTTGCGCAGAAACGGGCCAAGCCGCCTTTGGCAAAATTTGTGCCATTGTCGGTGATGATGCTGTGTGGTATGCCGTACCGAATTGTGATATCGGAGATGAAAGTCACGGCAGTCGGACCGTTCAGTTTCTTGATTGGCTTCGCTTCTATCCACTTGGTGAACTTGTCCACTGCGACGAGTAAGTGAGTTAAGCCACCTCGTCCCATCTTGAATGGTCCTACCATGTCTAGACCCCAAACTGCGAAAGGCCAGGCAATGGGGATGGTCTTGAGTGCAGAAGCCGGCTGGTGCTGCTTGGAGCTGAACTTCTGGCACCCTTTGCATTTTTGGACCAATTCCTTGGCCTCTTCTAAGGCAGTCGGCCAGAAGAAACCGTGTCGGCAAGCTTTGGCGACGAGTGCTCTTGAAGCCGCATGGTGGCCACACTCGCCTTGATGGATGTCTTTGAGAATTGCTTGGCCTTGCTCTGGCTCTACGCAGCGCTGGTAGACACCAGTGACGCTGCGCCTGACCAGCTCTCTATTGACTATGGTGTAGGCTGCCGCCCGGCGTTGTACTTGCCGAGCTGAGGTCTCATCGGTCGGCAGCTCTTTGCTCACCAGGAATTTGAGGATAGGCTGGGCCCATGAGGGTGCTGCTATTTCTTTGACTGCCAGAACTGCGACTTGGACGAGGGCGACTGGGCTGGGAGGCGGCGGGTTGGAGTCAACAACCGCTTGCTGGGTTAATGAAGTCCCCAGGCCGACTGGCGCGGCTCTTGGGCTGAGTTCTGGAGTCTTCTAGCCCGCCGCCGTAGTCCCGGGCCGGGTACTGCAGTCCTTGGGCCAGCCTCGACTGTGGCGGCTTTGGAGCTATCTGCCAAAATCCCTGTACCGCCTGCCGGGGCTCTGGAGTCAGTTCCGACTTCTTCGGGAGGAGCCGGCACGAAGATGGAGTCTGATTCTGGTGAAGGCTTGACAGACGGCTTGAGGAGGCATTGAAGGGCGACGCCGGATGGTATTGCTTGGCGGGTAGAGCCGATTCGTGCCAAGGCATCTGCTTGGTCGTTGTCGTTTCTTGGCACATGGAGGAAGTCGCACCCCTCGAAATACCCATTGAGTTGCTGTACGAGGAAGCGGTAACTCGCCATATTTGCATCTTTGGTGTCCCAGTCGCCAGACGACTACTAGACCACTAAGTCCGAGTCGCCATAACACAGGATCCGGTGAATGCCAAGTTCTTTGGCAAGTCGGAGCCCATGAATGAGCGCCTCGTACTCGGCGATGTTGTTGGAGGCGGCAAAATGGATTTGCATTGCGTATTTGAGCTTGTCGCCTTTAGGGGAAGTGAGGACGACGCCGGCTCCCAAGCCGGTGCGCATCTCGGAGCCGTCGAAATGCATCCACCAATGGGTGGAGTCGGGCGCTGGAGGTAGGTACTGGGTCTCGGCCCAGTCGACGAGAAAGTCGGCCAGTGCTTGTGACTTGATGGCGGTGCGGGGCTGGTAGTGGATGGTGTAGGGAGCCAGCTCTATGGCCCACTTGGCCACTCGACCAGAAGCATCTCGGCTTCCGATGATCTCGGCAAGTGGGGCCGTGCAGACCACGGTGATTGGATGCTCTTGAAAGTAAGGCTTCAATTTCTCGGCGGTAAAGTGTACGCCATAGCACATCTTCTGGTAGTGGGGGTAGTTCTGCTAGGAGGTCGACAGTACTTCGCTCAGGTAATATACCGGTCTCTGGACAGGTAGTGCCTTGCCTTCCTCCTTGCGTTCCACTACAATGATCGTGCTGACTACCCGGCTGGTGGCGGCGATGTACAGGAGCATAGGTTCCTTAGGAGTCGGAGCCGCCAGAACGAGTGGAGTAGTCAGCATCTTTTTCAACTGGAGAAAAGCTTCGTTCGCCTTGTGGTTCCACTCGAAAAAAGTGGTCTTCTTCATGAGCTGGTATAAGGGGAGAGCTTTCTCGCCCAGCCGACTGATGAATCAGCTGATGGATGCCAAGCAGCCGGTGAACTTTTGCACATCCAGCAGTCGGCTGGGTACCTCCATCCTCTCAATGGTCTTGATCTTTACAGGGTTGCATTCTATGCCGCATTCAGAGACCAGGAAGCCAAGGAGCTGGCCGGCTGGTACTCCGAAGACGCACTTCTCGGGGTTGAGCTTGATCTGCAATCGGCGCAGGTTCTCAAAGGTCTCCTTGAGGTCTTCCAGCAGTGTTCCACGCTTTTCTGTCTTCACCTCCACGTCATCCACATAGACGTGGGCGTTCCTGCCGAGCTGCTTGAGGAGGCACTTCTACATGCAACGTTGGAAGGTGGCACCGGCATTCCTCAAGCCGAACATCATGGTGAGGTAGCAGAAGGCTCAAAACGGCGTGATGAAGGCAGTCTTTAGTCTGTTAGCTGGGTTCAGCTTGATCTGGTGATATCCTGAATATGCATCCAAAAATCTCAACAGCTCGCATCCAGCGGTGGAGTCTATCACCTGATCAATTCTTGGCAGAGCAAACGGGTCCTTGGGGCAGGCCTTGTTGAGGCTCGTGTAGTCAATACACATTCACCACTGCTTGTTTTTCTTCAGTACCAGGACCAGGTTGGCTAGCCACTCTGGAAAGAATACTTCCATAATGAAGCCGGCCGCTAGGAGCCGGGCTATTTCTTCTCCGACAACCCTTCTCTTCTCTTCTGATAGGCGGCGCAGGGGCTGCCTGACCGGCTTTTCATCAGATCGGACATGTAACTTATGCTCGGCGAATTCCGTCGGTACACCTGGCATGTCTTTGGGGGACCATGCGAAGATGTCCCGATTCTCATGGAGGAAATCGACGAGCTCGCCTTCCTATTTGCTGTCGAGATTTGCGCCTACGACAGCGTACCTCTCAGGGTGCTCCGGATCCAAGGGTATCTTCTTTGTCTCCTTGGCCGGCTTGAACGAACCCTTAGCCTCTGACTCCTTTGGGTTGGGCAACACCTCTGGCTGCTTGCCGGCCATCGCCACAACCCGCTCCAGGAGCCGCTTCTCGACTGCGATCACCAAGGACTTGGCTAGCCGACTGCTCTTAGTCGCACAGGCAGACGACTTCCGGTAGTCGCCGGCTACGGTCAGAATTCCCCTGGAACTGGGCATCTTCATTTTGAGGTAGGCATAGTGGGGGACCGCCATGAACTTGGCCAAGGCGGGTCAGCCGAGTAGTGCACGGTATCGGCTCTCAAGGTCCACCACCTCAAACCAAACTGACTCTCGGCGAAAGTGATCTTTGTCTCCAAAGAGGGCGTCCATCAGGATCTTGCCGATTGGTGAGCAGGAAAGCCCAGGAACAATGTCGTGGAACACAGTCCGGCTGTTCTGAAGCTGTCTTTGCTTGATTCCTAATTTCTCGATGGTGTCTTTGTACAGGATGTTGATGCTGCTGCCTCCGTCTATCAGAACTCGCGAGAAACGAGCAGCTCGTGTATCCGTGGCAAAGGTGGCATCTAAGACCAAAGCATAAGAGCCTGGACTCGGCATCACCTCTGGGTGATCAGCTCTGCTCCAGCTGATAGGCTTCTCGGACCAGTGCATGAACTCTGGCATCTCTGATGCTACTGCATTCACCTCTTGTCGCTGCAGCCGCCTGCTGCGTCAATCATCAGCCATACTGGTAAACACCACGTATGCTCTGTGTCCTTCGGGGTATTCGTCTTGTACTGCGCCGACTGGCCTGACAGCCGGTTGCTGGGGCGGAGGCGGCGGCGGCTGCCCAGCAGACAGGGGAGGTAGGAGGCCGTCTCCTTTGGCGATCCTGGTGAGCCAGTGGCACTTCCGGGTGGTGTGATTCGACGGCTTTGCGCTGCTATGGAACTTGCAAGGTCCATCCAGAGTCTGCTCGTATGAGAAGGTCGGCAACCAGTTGGGCTTGCCACCTTTCTGTCGCTTGGGCGGAGGCTTCCCATCCGGCTGCTGGGCTTCAACTGTCGCGACCTGCCGGCTGCTGGAAGCCGGCTGCAGGGCCTTGCACTTGTGGTCGCTCTGCTGTTGTCGCCGACCGGCATCTCCCGCCGGAGTTCTTGGAGCTTGAGGAGCCACTTTGCCAGTTGCGCTGACTTGAACCTCTGCCTTCATGGAGGAGTCGGCCGTGGCGTACTTGTCTGCTATGATCAGCAGCTCGTCGAGGGTTTCTGGCTCGTCGCAGAGGAGCTTGTGCTTGAGGAGGGTGCCTTCTCTACACCCGGCGGTGAAGTACTCGATAGCCTGCACCTCGTGCACGCCCTCGCAGGAGTTCCGAAGCTCGGCCCAACGCGTGAGGTAGTCGCGAGTCGACTCGTCGGGACCTTGCATGCACAAGGAGAGCCGACGAGGCTTGGGAGGACGCTTGTATGTGCTGGTGAAGTTGCGAACGAATGCTTCGGTGAAGTCGAGCCAGCTATTGATGTTGCGGGGCTTCAGGTTGTTCAGCCATGTCCGGGCCGTGCCCTGGAGCATGAGCGGAACGTATTTTACGATGACATGCTTGTTGCCGTTCGCTATACTGACAGCCGTGGAGTAGTCAACTAGCCGGTCTTCCGGCTTCACGGAGCCGGTGTACTTGGGCGTGTCTCTTGGGAGCGTGAACCCTTTAGGAAAGGGCTCGTCTCGAATGCGGGGCCCGAAACAAGGCGGACCCAACTCGTCTTCTTCTTCCAGCGCCAGGGATCGGTGAAGCTGGTCGATCCGGTGGCGGGCGTTGTTTTCCCCGACTCCCTCTCGGCGGCCAAGGCGGTCGCCAAGAGTCGGATGATCAACAGGCGGCAGGGAGACTCGCCTTTCCTTGCGAGGAGGAGGAGGCGGACAGTCGTCCCGTCGTTCCACTGCTCTCGGGCGGCCGTCTCGGTTGCGCTCTATGGTAATGTGAGTCCGGCTGTGGCTGACAGCCAGATCCTTGTCTCTTCTTCCTCGGGCGCCGTCAGTCGGCGTCCGAGACGTCGTGCCTTGGTCTTGGCGAAGGTCGTCGTTTTGCCGCTGCGGCGCCTCTGTGCGGCAGCCAGCCTCGTTCTGCGCGGCAGCCGCGTCGAGGAGCCGCTGGACTCGCTCCATCATCAAGCGGCGCTCTTCGCCCTCGAAATTGTCCAGCTCGTCCGCCGCCGCCTCGGCGGCTCGAATGTTCTCCGCAGGTGTAGCGTACACAGGGCGTCTTGCCCCGAACAGGTCACCGATGGCTACGCCGCGCTGCTGGACCATGCCAAGGCGGCTGGGCCCAGCTAGGGCTGGCAAGCCACCAACAACGCGATCCCACTCTCGCTGGTAGGCTTCTGACAAGCGTCTCATGCTAGCCAGCTTCTTCGCGCCTTCGACGAGCTGAAGGCGGCGCGCCTCCAACGTCTCTGCGTCAGCGTCTTTCGGAATGGGCGCAGTCAGGTCTTGTAGCGCCGCGCCAAGCGGATCATGCGCTCCTCCACCGGGGAGCTCGTCATGACTGATGACGAGCACCTCGGTGATGGTGCTTCCGTCGCTCTCCGCGTGAGGGAGAGGTTCGTCATAGACCACCACATTAGTGGGGAACGCGTCGAGCGACGCGGTGTCGGAGTCGACCAGCATCGGGTCGGTGGAACCTACAGACTCCAAGTCTATGGCAGGCTCGCCGGCGACGTGGAGTTGATCGAGGAGGCCAGCGAGGAGGCTCTCGGAGCCGCCCGTGCCTGCGTCGGATGCAGGTTCGCCGGAGATGCGAACCTCGCCGACAAGTTCGGCGAGGCGGCTAGAGGCGCAGGCGATCTCAACGCCTTGCAGCGCGTCGGCGCAAACTCCGTCTGGCGTGCCTGGCTGGTTGCGCTCGCCAGGGAGAAAAAGGGTTCCCGTCTAGAGCAGGTCTCCGGACGGCGGTGCACCTCGCCCCACGGTGGGCGCCAAATGTCGGGGGTTGGGTGCGACATATGCCAAAGGATGGCTTATCATGGTGGGGGCGAGTAGAACGTCGCCGGTGCCTGGAAACGAGATGAGGCGTAGACATGCACACCGGTGAATCTTACCCAGCTTCAGGGCTCTCCGGGGAGATAATACCCCTACTGCTGCTCTGCGGGGTCTCCGCATGATCACTATGGCAAAGTGTTTACACGATTGCTCCTTGAGTTGTTTCCTGGAGGTAGGAGAGGGCAAGGCTAGCTCTCTCCCTCCTATATGATCTGGTCAAGAGCTAATGGATTCCAACCCTTTGCATGGGTGCCCTGGGGGTTTATATAGGCCCACCCCCCAGGGGTACAATGGTAATCCGGCTAGGCGCGGGCCCAGCCGTCAGTGCCTCCGGCCTCCGTCTTCTCCGCCGACTGCTGGGGCCCACTGACTGGTGGGCCCCGCCGACTGGCTAGGTACGAGGCCGACAAGCCGCGTCCGCCGCGGGCAGGTCTTGCCGGCTGCTAATTACTATAGCCGCGCTTCTAATGACACAGGCTTCGTCATGGAGTCGTGGCAACAGCCCCGCCGCCTGGCGGGCGATCACTATTGCCACTCTCCGTCACATCTGGTTAATGGCGCATGGGCCCCGGAGGAGGAGCTGGCCGACTCCCGAGGGCCGACTCCCAACGAGTCCGACTTGTGGCGCACCTGCCGTCTTCTGGGATCCCGCTGGCCGGTGGGACCCGCCGCCCAAAGGTCGTACAGACAAGCCGTCGTGGGCGCATGATTCGGTCCACCGGTGCTGATGTCAGGGCCAGCATGGCAACAATGCTACGCCGCACGGAGATCTCTGCGGGTACGGCGTACTGTGGCCATGCCTTCCTTTGGAAAGGGGTGGGAGTGGGCTTGACTGTAGCCACTCCCCGTCTCGTCCCTCTTGATGAGGGCATGGGGTTTGTTGGAGTCGCGGGCCGACTCCCCAAAGCCGGCTTCTCTAGAAGTCGCTAGTCAGGAGTAGGCTTATCCTGAAGTCGTCCCCGGGACTCGGCCGCGAGTGGGCAGTCGGTTGCCTTGCCGCCGACTTCTCAGAAGGCGGCTCTTTGTCCTGGGGTCTTGAGGGGCGCAGCCTGCCCCGATGTCTTAAAAGGTTCTGGGGCTCGGGTTAGCCTACCCGTGGCCCATTACTCCGACACCCAAGTTCTAGCAGAAAGGCATTCTGCAACTGAACTTCGACTTGAAGTCCTATCTCTAAGGAAGATTGCGGAGAACACCAATGAGAACCTCATCGCTAAACAGCTACACCTGGAAGCTATGACCGACATGCTAGGCCGGTCTCATAGCCTTGCTCAGCAGCTTGCGCAGCAGTTCCCCCGCAAGGCTAACCTTTCTTGAACTGTCTTGGAAGTGGTCTTGGTTCAGTATTATTTTGTTACGCTGCTATGGTGCCCAGTTTTTGTAATCTGCTTCTTCGTTGCGCTTTATGATCACTGGTGGCGAACTTTGATGCCCAGTGGATGTAATATACCTTAAATCCTTTATTGTGTAGTGTAGTTTTATTCTTAGTTACTATGCCATAATTTCTTTATTGTTTAGAGTAGGTTTGTTCTTAATTCCTACTGGTTACGCAATAGCCCAAAATGAACCCCGGCCCATGATTGTGCGAATCAAATCACGGGCTTTTAACAGGCCAAAATTGTCTGGGTCCTTGTTAGGCCCAATCAGATATCGGCTACGAGCAGGCCGGATGCATACCGGGCCGTAGTTAGGCCCAACTATATGACGGAATTTTAACGGGCCGAAATTAATATAGGGCCGAAATGTTAAACGGGCCCTTAACAGGCTAAAACTAATATCAGGCCGAATTACTAAGTGCCTTTAGCAAGTGGGCCCAAAAGAATAGTGTCCAGTTGACGGGCCGAATCTGATATGGGCCATAGTTGAGCCCAAAGCCTCTTAAAGAGTCGGACCTGATCTGGGCCGTAATTTGGCCCAGAACATGGTAGGCTTTTAACGGGCCGGATCTCATATGGGCCACTATTAGGCCCGGAGCGTGGCAGGCCATTAATGGACCGGATCAAATATGGGCCGGCATTTGGCCCAAAACATGGCAGCCAGTTAATGGGCCGGCCTACTAGGGTCCTCAAAATCTTGTGGGCCTATAGCTGGGCCGGCCCATTAATGTCGGCGAAATCTTATGGGCCTTTAGCTGGGCCGGCCCATTATGACCCACAAGAATCTTGTGGGCCTTTTCCTGGGCCGGCCCATTATGGCACACAAAAATCTTGTGGGCCTTTACCTGGGCCGGCCCATTATGGCCCGCAAAATCTTGTGGGCCTTTAGCTGGGCCTGCCCATTATGGTCCGCAAAATCTCGTGGGCCTTTAGCTGGGCCAGCCCATTATGGTCCGCAAAATCTTGTGGGCCTTTAGTTGGGCCGGGCCATTTAAACTTGTTGGGCCGTGCCACGTGTCAACGTATCATAGGCGCCTTCTGTCCAGTGAGTGGATGACATATGTCCCGACGATGAGCCGACACGTGTTTCCTCTAGCCAATGATGATTTTACACGTGGAAAATCCCCATTGGTCAGGGCTGTTAACGAGTTATCGGATCCAAAACCCGACCCAATAGCTTAACGGCGTTCCGTTACGGTGGATGCCACGTGTCGATCACCCATGACGGAAGCACTTATGTGACGCGCGATTTATCGTCATGGAAGTGGACACTTCCATGATGATAATTTTGGTAATGTCATGGAACACTTCTACGACAGCACAGGTATGACTATCTTGATTCTGTCATAAATTTGTCATGGATGTACATGCATGACAAAAAAAGCGACCTACTGTGACAAACACGTATCATCACGGAAGTGTATTTTTTTAGTGCAAAAACCTAATTCCACCGCCGCAACTTTTTGTATCCACGAGATCCCATCTTGGGGCCTGTTCCGGAGCTCCGCCGGAGGGGCCATCGATCACGGAGGGCTACTACATCAACACCATAGCCTCTCCGATGAAGTGTGAGTAGTTTACCTCAGACCTATGGGTCCATAGTTATTAGCTAGATGGCTTCTTCTCTCTTTTTGGATCTCAATACAATGTTCTCCCCCTCTCTTGTGGAGAACTATTCGATGTAATCTTCTTTTTGCGGTGTGTTTGTTGAGACCGATGAATTGTGGGTTTATGATCAAGTCTATCTATGAAAAACATTTGAATCTTCTTTGAATTCTTTTATGTATGATCAGTTATCTTTGCAAGTCTCTTTGAATTATCAGTTTGGTTTGGCCTACTAGATTGATCTTTCTTGCAATGGGAGAAGTGCTTAGCTTTGGGTTCAATCTTGTGGTGTCCTTTCCTAGTGACAGTAGGGGCAGCAAGGCACGTATTGTATTGTTGCCATCGAGGATAACAAGATGGGGTTTTCATCATATTGCATGAGTCTATCCCTCTACATCATGTCATCTTGCTTAAGGTGTTACTCTATTTTTAACTCAATACTCTAGATGCATGCTGGATAGCGGTCGACGAGTGGAGTAATAGTAGTAGATGCAGGCAAGAGTCAGTCTACTTGTCTCGGACGTGATGCCTATATACATGATCATACCTAGATATTCTCATAACTATGCTCAATTCTGTCAATTGCTCAACAGTCATTTGTTCAACCACCGTAGAATACTTATGCTCTCGAGAGAAGCCACTAGTGAAACCTATGGCCCCTGAGTCTATCTTTATCATATTAATCTCCTACTACTTAGTTATTTCCTTTTCTTTTTACTTTGCCTTTATTTTACTTTGCATCTTTATCACAAAAATACCAAAAAATATTATCTTATCATATCATATCTCACTCTCGTAAGTGGCCTTGTAGGGATTGACAACCCCTATTCGCGTTGGTTGCGAGGATTTATTTGTTTTGTGCAGGTACGAGGGACTCGCGCGTAGCCTCCTACTGGATTGATACCTTGGTTCTCAAAAACTGAGGGAAATACTTACGCTACTTTGCTGCATCATCCCTTCCTCTTCCGGGAAAACCAACGCAGTGCTCAAGAGGTAGCAGCCACGAGCTCGGCCGTGTGGAAGCTATCGAGCCACCGACGGATGTGGGTCTCCCAATCTATAATCTCGGTGACCCACGTCCCCCACCGCCGCTGCCAGACCCCGAGGTAGGACCTCGTCGGCTGACGGGTCCGAGGGAGGACGGGGAAGTCCTGTGTCGGATTTCAGGTTCTGGCAAAACCCTCGAGGTTCGAACACTGGGGTGCGCACGAAGATCTCTCCCCCTCTCTAGCTCGCACTCGACACGATCTCACGGCCTAGCTTTACGAACCCAAAGAACAAGAGACACAAGATTTATACTGGTTCGGGACACCGTTGTGGTGTAATACCCTACTCCAGTGTGGTGTGGTGGGTTGCCTCTTGGGCTAAGGATGAACAGTTACAAGGGAAGAACAGCCTCCTGAGAAGAGGTGTTCTTGCGCTTGGTGAACTTGTGTGGTTCGGGATGATCTAGATGATCTCATCCTTCCCTATTGTGGTGGCTAGTCCTATATATAGAGGCCCTGGTCCTCTTCCCAAATATTGAGCGAGAAGGGATCCCACAATGGCCAAATTCGAAGGGGGACAACTAGTCCAAGTTATCCTGACAAAAGCAGTCTGCGCCTGCCAAAGGCTCTGGTGGTGACACCGTCTTGGGCTCTACAGTGAGCCCCATCCAGTTGTCCTGCTGGTCTTGGTCTTCTTGCACCAATATGGAAACCTTTGTCTGATGCCTTGGGACTCCTCGCATGCGCTTGCCTCTTTAGCACCAAAGAGGAAACGAGGACACTGCACGCGCTGGCGCCCGCCTGGCTCCAGTCGTCATGGCTTGCATCACGCAAACCTCGTGAGATGTCCCTTGCCTTGATCTCTCCGCCCCTCGCGAGCCAGCCTGGGGAGGCCGCCCCTGAGGAGGTCTTGCATCGTCCGCCTTGCGAGGCTTGGCCCCTCGTGAGGGTCTTGAGTGTTTGTTTGTGAAGATGGGCCGTACAGGGCCACTAGGGGAGCCATGCCACGGGTCGCGGGTAGGCAAGTCTGGGGACCCCCGTTCCCAGAACAGCGACAATAGCCCCCGGGCCCATGGCGCGCTCGAGCTTGGCTTCGAGGCGAAGCCAAAGGGCAAGTGCGGAGCGCCGTGGGCCCCAACAGCCTGCGGCCATGGTTGGCGCGTGGCGATTGATTGGACGTGGGCAGGCCCGCTTCCCCAGGAAGCCTTGGTATCCGCCTGGCTAGGCGGCCACGGCATCCTACACAGTTATTCCCCCCTTGCTGGCAACGCACACCCCGACTCCTCCGCTTCTTCGAACCTCAGCCTCCTCTCCATCCGACCTGAGCTTAGTCCTCTCCATCGCCATGGCGCCGAACCGGACGGAGAAAGGGAAGAGACCCCTGTCCTCCGTCAGCCCACCTCTAGCCGTCGAGCCCACCGTCGGCCGATCGCGGGTGCTTAATGAGGAAGCCGTGGACAAGGTCCGCCTAGAGCTCGCCACCAGCTTCAACGAATGGGGAGGGACGGCGGCGTGGCCCGCGTCCTGAGATTATGTCAATAGAACAGCCACCGAGGTCCAGTTCTTCATCGACGCCTTGTGGGCCACTCTGGTCCCCCCTTCTCCACCTTCTTCAACGTCGTGCTTTCCCATTACCAGATTCATCTGCTGCACCTAGATCCCCAATCTGTCACTCTTCTCGCCGTCTTTGCCTTTGTCTGAGAGGCTATGGTGGGCATCGCCCCCTCCGTGCCCCTTCTGCGCCATTTCTTCTCGCTGCACCTGACCGACCCCCGGCAATGCTCGGGGTGCCTGAGCTTCCAGGCCGTGGCGGCAAACGGCCGGCTCGGGGATTGACTTTGAACTCCCACCGTCTGTGAGCGGGTTCTGGATGCGGTGGGTGTATGTGGATGTTGGAGCGCTAAGCCCTTTGCTCTCGCCTTCATCTGCGCCCGCCGTCCCCAGCTCCGGCTGGGCTCACGAGAAGCTTACGAGCCCCCGCCTCGCCTTCGTCTAGTTCCAGCTGAGGAGATTGAAAGACCTTGGCTTGACCGCGCCCATGGTGATGAAGGAGTTCCTCCGACGCCGTGTCGCCCCACTCCAGCGCCATTCCGAGATGATGTGGGCCCTATCTGTCGACCCGGATCGCATGAGGCTTCAGGAGTCAGAGCTTTCGCTCGAGGCACAAAGAACTGTGCTCGAGGTCCTGGCAGGGCGACCCCTCGCCAGCCAATATGCCACCGAAGGGCTGTCTCTTATACTGTTGCTCAAACAAGATGGAGTTCGCGGGGCATATGCCCCTCTTTGACGAATGGGGGTTGCGTCCGGTTGGCCTTGAGGGGTCCCGTGAGAACCCCGTCATCGTGGTTCCCCTCCTTGTCGCCGGCGCCGAACTTGCCCCAAGAGTGGACGCAGGAGGGCAAGCACCACCGGAGGGAGGAGACGCGGGTGCCGAGGCGTCGAAGCCTCCCGCGGCTCCAGAGGCATCATCTTTGGGAGCCCGTAACTCTCGCTCCAGGATGGCAGTTGAGGGGGCGATGCAATCCGCTGCTCCTGAGGTCGAAGCTCCTGAGGCCTCTGGAGGCCGTCGCGAGGCGGAACTTGATGGCTCTCCCTAGCTTGGCAGTCCTGAGGTTGCCTCCTCGGGCGCTTCACCAGCCGCGCCCTGCGCTGGTCGCCACATCCAACACTTCGGTCGGCTCTGTGTAGACTTCAACGCGCTCCGCAAAAGGAAGGGGTCCCCAAGCTGCAGTGGCGGCGCCTTCCGGCCGTTGAAACAGGGGAAGTACATCGCCATAGATGAGTAAGTACCTTCTCTTTGTAATTCTTCGAGTGTTTCTTCCCGTCCTGACGGTGGCTCTTCAGGACCCCATCAGCTAAGGCTGTGAAGCCTCCCGGGGAGCAACCTCCTCCTGCATCAAGTCTCCCGTTGGCCTTGAGCGTCCCAGGCCAGCATGCTGCCTCCAGCGCAAGGTCGACCGGAGAGGCAGACGTGCAAGGCTGGCGCCTCGAGCCCGCGCTCCTGGCGTCTCTTCTTCCTAGCCCCATCTGGGATGCGACGAGCATGCCAAGGGCTCCTCCTCTAGTGGTGGGCGCCGGCTGGATGGCTCCGATCTTGGCTTCTATTGATGTAGACGCGTGCCTCGAGGCCGAGGGTCTTCGGCTGATGGAGGAGCGGCACAAACTGAAGGTGGCCATCAACCTCGGGGGCCACCAGCGCAAGCTTGATAATGCGAAGGCCGAGGCATCTCTTGCAGCCTCGCATGAGGCCTGCGCTCGAGCCTTGGAAGAAGCCCAGGAAGCAGATCGTCGCTGCGAGATCACAGAGAAACGCGCGTGGGAGCTCCATGCCTGGAGCACCTCCTTGGAGTAGCAAGTGGAGGCATGCAAGGTCGCCCTAGCGTCGATGAAGGGGACGCCTGCCGAGGAGGAAGAGATCCTGAAGTGCGAGGCAGCGCTGGTGCTGGAAGCCACGGAGCGCAGCCTTGAGCTTGAGCGGTTGGAGACGAGGAAGCGCCAAGTCGCCCAAGCAGAGGATGTTGTTGGTGCGCGCGAGGCTAGGGCTCAAGAGGAGGTCGACCGCCGGGTGGCCGAGGCTCGCGTGGACCTTGAGGGCAGGTATGACCTGAAGCTGGAGCTGGTGGAAGCTGAAGCTGTGGGTAGGACTATCGTCCTCATGTCAGGGTTGGCTGAGGCGGAACATTGCGAGAAAGCTGCTGCAGCCGCCCTGCCTCAGTGCAAGCTGAGCTCGCTTCCGCCCGTGCCGAGCTACTTTCTCTTCAGCAGCGGGTCGCCAACGTCGAGTCCTCCGTGCAGCAGAGTAGGGAGGAAGCGCTCTGACGGTGAACGCTGGAGCGCGAGCACACCCCCATGCTCCAAAGCCTCAGGATCAGAGCCAACGTGGTGCTGGCGCCATTTGCGATGAAGATGCACCTCATCCCCACTCGAAGGACTACGCCAGTCACCTCCTTTTCTTCACCGACGTGGTGACACACCTGGAGAATCGATCCGAGAGGGCTCGCGTGCTTGTTGAGGAGAGGAGCCACAGCCTGCTCAAGCGCGCGTTCTCCCGTGTCTTCAGCCACCTCCAGAACACCTACCCCAACTTTGACTTCGACGCCGCCATTGCCCCTGTGCTCGAGGCCATCCAGGGCGACCTGGTGCATTGGGTAGAGGACAATGTGGATGCTTTAGTCAGGGCCTTCACCTCCGAGGACGACGCGGTGGTGGTCGCTGCAGATGAAGGCGACGTGGTGGACGATGGTGAGGGCGGCGTCGGCAATGGTGGCGGCGACGCCGGCGACGATGATGGTGATGCCAGCGATGGTGACGGCGACGCCAGGTGACGGTGTCCTGGACTAGGGGTACTCACCACGTCGTCTCCCGATCTATTAGATTGGGCCGAGGACCCCCGTGGCCGTATACTCATGGGCCAGTTCGGACGGCTACCGCATACAAGGAAGATTCCACAAGACTTGGTGATCAAGACAAGGACTCCTCACCCACCGGCGTATTCGGCTAGGACTCTTGTTATCCTAGGCCTCCGGTGCATTATATAAACCGAGGCTAGGCTAGTCGATAGATACAATATATACAACAATCATACCATAGGCTAGCTTCTAGGGTTTAGCCTCCTTGATCTCGTGGTAGATCTACTCTTGTACTACCCATATCATCAATATTAATCAAGCAAGAGTAGGGTATTACCTCCATCGAGAGGGCCCGAACCTGGGTAAAAACATCGTGTCCCTTGTCTCCTATTACCATCCGGCCTTGACGCACAGTTCGGGACCCCCTACCCAAGATCCGCCGGTTTTGACACCGACATTGGTACTTTCATTGAGGATTCCGCTGTGTGATCGACAAAAGGATCGATGGCTCGCCTGCAGATCAACTGCGACTTCGGCATCCTCGTCACCAGCTCGACTGGTCACCTTGGTTCGACCAAGAATTGCGCCCCGTGTTCGGATCACCATGTCCAGACGAGGGCCTTCATCAAACATAAACTCTGATCTCTATCAAGATCACGGAGGAATCATCTATGGAGCTCCGGGGCTCAATGTCAACATTGCTCTCAAGCGACCGTGCTGTTTTTCTGGACAGCGAACTCGTATCTGCCACCACCACCTTCTCGAGTATCGCTTTGACGATCGCTTTGGTGGAACTGTGCGGAATTGAGTCTACAACAACCCTGGAAAATTTCGTCGAGTTCCGATGGAGGAATCTCTGGCAATCCACGATATACCGGAGCCCTGTCAAATCTGGACGGGAATTTGGATGAGTTTAGGGCGTGGTGTCCATCTTCTAGCTCGGACGTCCTTTGGAAGATCCAACCGTTGATCAGCTGCGGAATTCCTATATCTACCACCTCTCAAAATTTCGGCTCGATCCGACCGTCCAAACTCCGGGAACCTTCCGATTAGTGCATCACTTTTCGGATCTGTTTTCTGCGCAAAAATGAATCCGACCCGAGTTCATCTTTTTTATGAACAGGATTTCGGACATCCCTTTTGAAGGAAGTTTTGTATGGGGTATTGTGTTTTGTTCCCGAACACATCCCACTAACTGTAAGATCTTTTGAACATGATCTTCAACATCATGCTGGTGTCAAACCAGTCCGGCAATATTACTCCACGGCTGCCGACCTGCACTAGACACGGCGTCACTTTGTTGAGCCGAGCTCAACTTCTTCGGATCATCATCTCGGCAAGCCGAACAAGAGCCCGGCATCGTGAAGGATATCATCACCAACATCGCTGCCCCACGGATTACACGGAGCGGGCATACCGGCATCGCCGCACGGTCGCTTCATCAAGCCGGCATCGACCACGTCACGACCTGCATCGACAGGGCCGCACTATTGCTTCTTCAAGCTGGTGTCCATCACGCCGACCTACTTCGACTCATCGGCTGACATCGAGGCTTCGACATCTCGGCTGGACCGGGGGCTTCGCCATCTCTTCATCAACCTACTCCGGACACTTCAGCGTCACTAGCCGACGAGCTCCGTCATGTTAGCTGGGCCGAGGGCTTTGCCTCGGCGAGTCAACCTTTACCAGCATTGCCATGCCGTCGTTTTATCGCCCATCAGGCAATGGGTGTGCGGAGCGGGTCCCAATTTTGGGAATCACCTTCCTTCAGATTGCTACAACAAATAAACCAGGTCTATCAAATGGTGACCGCATTAACGACGGTCGCGTGGTGGTTCGATCAGTTTCCGTACATAGTCTGGCGAACGCCGCATCCGGAGCTCGGACCGACCTGTGAATTCAGGTTTTGCCACGCATTTACTGCATCACGCCGACGCCCTGCATCGACATTGACTTCGGTGCCAGGCCATATTTCTTCTATTCCTCACTTTGCATAAATTATTTATTATGCAACATTTTTTTTAATTATCATTATTACTATTATCTCCGGTTTGCACTATTTTTTGTGCACAGAAAAATGATCCGGGGACTTCGGCGTCACTCTGCCGGTCTGCATTGACCATGCTATGTCACCACTTCGGCGAGTCGAGCTCTCCGCTCCGCCACCTCGGGACCAGCTTGGGGGATGGAACCTTGCCCTGCATCAAGCTCGGACCGCGTCATCAATACCGAACACATTAACCAGCTAAGTCGCTTTCATGCTCAAAGCTTTAATTTCTAACTTGCGTTCGGTTCGACCAAGCATTATACTTTTTTGGAAAAAAGTTGCTTCTAAAAAATTTCCTTGTCCAAACTTTGTTTGTGACGCATAAATTCAAATACCCCGTTTACTTGGGGGCTTCCTTTATGAAGCTTTTCCTGTTGCATATGATTATACTTGTACGGCTTCGTTCCTTGTTCGTGTATTACACCACAATATGCACCACATTGACTTAAGCGATTTGCAAGCTGGGTTGCCTCGCTCCTGTGTTTACCCCTACGTTCCCGATTGTTCGGCTAGGGAGTAAAGGGAGCACCTCTGCGATTGTCATGATCGGGTCACCCGAGCCGGACCTCAGACTGGGTGAAGCTGAAAGCTAGCACTCTTATAGTTATTCAATGATGGTCGGCACACAACGGAACTCATGAGTACAAAAAATCTATTGCACAAGTCTCATAATAACAATGAGCACCGAAGAAAGGTATCGATGGGGGTACTATTTTCTTCGAAGATGCTTCTTACTCTTCGCAGTAATATAGCATAAGTTCCATGAGCGCGCTTTGTATGTTACAGCCTTATGACCTAATTGCCTGGTTATTGGAAACACCATCGATATTCTCGACCGATGGAGTACATAACACTTTTCGGTCCTTAACAGAAGAGGGAGAAGCCGACGGTCGGTTAAGACGCGTTTAAAGTTCGGTTGAACATAGATATGATATAAGTACTTCGGTACATGCAATCATTCTTCTACCCAAGTCACTTGGGGGCTCTTAAGTTTATTTGAGCCGTTTTATAATAAGTGTTCTTCTTCTCAGTCATTGCAAAGTTTTATTATTATTATTTATCACTCCTTTTTTCGACACGAGGGTGCGGTCACTAGCCGGGGAGCCTAATTTCTCTCTCAAAGCCGCTAGAGTTTAGTTTGCTAAACTGGCCTAACGAGAAGTACTCCGCCCTCAGGATAGGAGGTTGAAGCCATAGGCTGACCCGCTTGAAGTCTTGAGATAGGATGTGTCATGTTAAAGGACGACAGAAGCACTTCTTTTTTCTAAGACCAATTTTCGGATTGGCACCGAACACTTGATCTTGTTCAGACGTCATGTTTTTACTGACGTTTCTTGGTTTTCCAAGCTTTTTGGCACTTTTAAACTATTTGTGCTTTTCCAGCATTAGTCTCGCAGTGCAACGCCGGACACCTTTAGGGATTCGGCAAAAACATTCTCAGATATTGCTATATATGCATCGGTTTCGAATTGTGTCTTCAGTCAATAGTTGGGTTGCCCGGCTCCTGCACTTGCTTCCTACGTTCCGTTTTGTTCGGCTAGGCGTGCAAAGGGAGAACCACTGCGATTGTGCTTCCAGCTCACATGGTTAAGCACCTTAGTGGAGAAAGCCGAAAACTGACTGTCACAATAAGCATAAACTGGTCAGCGATCCGATGACTATGAGGGGCCATTCATAACATTGGCCGAAGTGTTAAGGCTTGACCTCGACTGTCGCCAACACTACCGGGGGCTATTAACTGGCCTCCCAAACTAAATCCTCGATATTTTGCTCTTACATTCGAGCTGAGGTTTCATGATCATGCTTAGCATGACAACCCAAAGAAAGGAACCGATAGCGGGACTATTTTCTTTGGAATACATTTCTTCTGTTAAACAGTAATATAACATATCGCTCTGTGTACCTTTGTTTATAAAACCGTGTGGCCATATTGCCTTGTTTGTCGTAAATCTTTGCCCTCATAAAGGCTTTATAAAGTAGGACAAACACTCCTCGGCTACTGGCCAAGGAGGTGGAAGCCGATGGTCGGTCAACAAAGTTTTGTACAATGCGGATCCGAGCATCAGTGACGTAAAGTACTTGGATACATAGAGTCATTACACATAATTTGTGATTTTACCATGGATATTGATCCTTAATTCGGCCACCCATGCCCGCATTAAGGCTCGGGGGCTACTGGGCTTCGGGCTTATTATTTACAAATATTAAAGGGGCACATCAATCCCCTGATCTGGTGTTGCCACCCGACCAGTGTCTCGGGGGCTACTGCATTGCTTGTCCAATGCAGAAAATTTTAGGTGCAATATAGTTTCCGAGGATATTTTGATCCTGAGGTTGGTCGGCCGCACCCAACCTGAGTCTTGAGGACTGAGCACGCCGCTTTTGTGTCCCGAAGTATTCTACCAAGCTAGGACTTGATCCTCAGGCCCATTTCGCAAATCAACCTGAGTCTCAGCGGCTATTGGGATCAGCGGTCTTACGTCATCCTTCATGTGCATCTCGGGTTTTAGACCGATACACACCTTGAGGGCTACTGGCCATATATCTCGGCAGAGAATAAATTGCAATAATAAAAAATATTGACAAAAAATCGGCCCACAGTCGGGGTGGTGCACCGCCTCGGAAGCAGTCCGGCATAAAGCTCAGGCGCTAGTGGCTGGCTCCATAGAGGGCATTTCCGGCATTAAGCTTGGCTAAACTCCTTCAACTTTTTTGAACCAAGGTGATATGACACCTCGGATATAGTCCGGCATTGGAGCCTGGACACAGTCCGGCGTTGGAGCTCGGATATATTTCGGCATTGGAGCTCGGATATACAGTCCGGCGTTGGAGCTCGGATACATAGTCCGGCGTTGGAGCTCAGATACATTCCGGCGCTAGAGCTGGGAAGCGGTCCGGCGTTGGTGCTCGGCTGCAAAAGATACCTCGAATGCAGTCCGGTGTTGGAGCTCGGACGCAAGAGGACCCTGCCTCCCGGGAACAACTTCAAACCCGACGTGTGGCATAAAAATAAACAAGGCATTGATAAAGGCCGGAAACTTAAAGGGGCTCTTCGGATACCCGATGTGTAAACTCGTCGAATGCATTTCGGCAATCCTCAAGATCGAAGATAAAGAAGATTTGTTGAACCAGTTTTCAAGACCGGCAACCAAAGATGAAGAATAGTTCGGAAGAATCGAGGAGCGTCCCTAACTTGAAGACCGGTTCAGGGGGCTACTGACGGTGTCCTGGACTAGGGGGTACTCACCACGTCGTCTCCCGATCTATTAGATTGGGCCGAGGACCCCCGTGGTCGTATACTCATGGGCCAGTTCGGACGGCTACCGCATACAAGGAAGATTCCACAAGACTTGGTGATCAAGACAAGGACTCCTCCCCCGCCGGCATATTCGGCTAGGACTCTTGTTATCCTAGGCCTCCGGTGCATTATATAAACCGAGGCCATGCTAGTCAATAGATACAATATATACAACAATCATACCATAGGCTAGCTTCTAGGGTTTAGCCTCCTTGATCTCGTGGTAGATCTACTCTTGTACTACCCATATCAACAATATTAATCAAGCAGGAGTAGGGTATTACCTCCATCGAGAGGGCCCGAACCTGGGTAAAAACATCGTGTCCCTTGTCTCCTGTTACCATCCGGCCTTGACGCACAGTTCGGGACCCCCTACCCAAGATCCGCCGGTTTTGACACCGACACCAGGGACACGTCTGACGGCGACTGTCGGTGTCAAAACCGGCGGAACACGGGTAGGGGTCCCGAATTGTGTGTCTAAGGCGGATGGTAACAGGAGGTGGGGGACACAATGTTTACCCAGGTTCGGGCCCTCTCGATGGAGGTAATACCCTACTTCCTGCTTGATTGATCTTGATAATATGAGTATTACAAGAGTTGATCTACCACGAGATCGTAGAGGCTAAACCCTAGAAGCTAGCCTATGATTATGATTGTTCTTGTCCTACGGACTAGACCCTCCCGTTTATATAGACACCGGAGGGGGCTAGGGTTACACAGAGTTTGTTACAAAGGAGGAGATCTACATATCCGAATTGCCAAGCTTGCCTTCCACACAAAGGAGAGTCCCAGCTGGACATGGGACGAAGTCTTCAATCTTGTATCTCCATAGTCCAATAGTCCGGCCAAAGTATATAGTCCGGCTGTCCGAGGACCCCCTAATCCAGGACTCCCTCAATAGCCCCTGAACCAGGCTTAAATGACGATGAGTCTGGCGCGCAGATTGTCTTCGGCATTGCAAGGCGGGTTCCTTCTTCGAATACTCCATAGAAGATTTTGAACACAAGGATCATGTCCGGCTCTGCAAAACAAATTCCACATACCACCGTAGAGAGTATATTATTCCACAAATCTAATCTGCTGACAACTTTTCCTAACGTGACGTCATGCCATGGCCCGGTCATTACGAACCGTTTTTCCCAACCAGCTACTTCACATATTGCAAGGCAGTTTTCTTGGCACGTCTTGTCGAAGCAGATATCGTGTCCCCTTATCACGAGATTCTCATCAATACGGGTGTGGGCAACCCAACCGCGCCTGCTGGTGTGACTCCTCAATTTTAGGCAAGTTTCGAACGGCCACGCGGAGGACGCTTGATATTCATCCTCTTTTTAAAGGGGCCAAGGCCTGTCCTTTTCTTCTCGCACTCAATCCTTCCCTTCCCCCACCCCGAGTTCCAACACCCAAGGCTCAGGGTAAGCGCTTCAGACCTTCAACCATGTCTGGATCCAACCTTCAAGGCCGGTGGATGGCTTCCTCTGTCACAGAGGAGGACATCAAGAAGCTAAGGGAAGCCAGGTATCTGATCGCCGAAATCTCGCACAGGCTGCCTGCTCAAGGGCAGGTCATCCCCACTCCCGAACCCAACGAGAGTGTTGTATTTGTTTCCCACTTCCTCCGAGGGCTAGGCTTTAGTCTTGATCCCTTTGTTAGAGGGCTTATGTTCTATTACGGGCTCGACTTCCACGATCTAGCTCCAGATTACATCCTTCACATCTCGTCGTTTATCGTCGTGTGTGAGGCTTTCCTCCGCATCACCCCACACTTCAGCTTATGGCTCAAGACCTTCAATGTGAAGCCGAAGATGATCGATGGGCGACATGCAGAATGCGGAGGTGCCATAATAAACAAAGGCGCCGATGCCCCATGGCCAAAGGGTTCCTTCTCGGAGGTGTCCAACTTATGGCAGCGGGAGTGGTTTTACATCACAGCTCCCCGAAGTACTAAGTGGGCAGCTGCCCCCGCCTTCCGTTCGGGCCCCCCGCCATAACTGGCATCATGGGTCAACAAGGGGCTAGACTGGGGGCCAGTTAATGACGTGTCGACATTGCAAAGTCGCATCCGAGATCTCCTCAAGAGAGATGTCAGTCTCGTCAAGGAAATGCAGGTTATGCTAGTTCGTCGGGTCCTGCCATGCCAACGTCGATCTCTCCGTATGTGGGAGTTCAACCCGGAAGGACCGCGAACTATTCAGCAATTCTTCGGCATGACGCTCGAAGGGATGTATGGATTGTTCTTCGGATCACGAATAAAGTGTCCGAACACCACCGAGGATGCGGGTCTAAACTGCAATCGTCCAGATACCCATGTAAGTAATTCTGTGGCCGAACATGCTGTCTTTTTATTTATCACAACATCATTCTGAAAAAAAATCGATCTTGGCCAGGACTAGATAAGAAAGGCGAAGATGATCAGGTGTTCGGCCCCCCTTCCCGAAGGCTCACCGGATCCTGTACTAGCCAGGATGCTTGAGCTCGCACCTTACCAAGTGCCATCAGGGGAAGATAAAGGGAGGAATAAGGAAGCCGAAAGCGGGCCTCACGCATTACTCATCCAAACCAGGGGAATTAGTGTCTCCGTGAAGGAGGATAACCGGGGAGAAGAATCTAAAGTTCCCTCTCCCCAAGGAAATAAGAGGACCGCCTCTGAGGACTTGGAAACGAGGGAAGAATCTTTCGCCAGGGGGCCCTGCCCCGGAGGGCATCCTTGCCGCACAGTGCCCGCAAGGGGATCAGCCCTCCACCGAGCTGTAAGTGAACTAGAGTACTTTTGATAAATATATCATGCTTTATCTCCAAGGATAATAACCGAGACATATGTCTTGCAGTCCGGATCGTAGCCCTTCTCGACAGAGTTCTTCTTCGGGGGATCTTCTTCCGGAGATGATGGAGAGCAAAACGCCTCCCCCTGTCTCCCAGTCTCCTAGGGCGGATGACCCTGAGGTGTCATCACGAAGGATTTCTCCTGATCTTCCAAGGCCAGAAGGTAACCCTTCGGCCACCCGAAGTCCGAAGTATTCGGCTCCTAAGGAGAGCAACAGAAAGAGTCTGGGACTGTCTGGTGCCCAACCGGACGTACTGATGGGTCTTTTGGAGCAAGCGGCTATCTCAGAGGAGCATCGTACTTTAATGGGTACGGTGGTTGAGAGGATCTCATCCGCCAAAAGTGGGTTGCATGAAGCTTTTACGAGCATGCTAAGAGGCTTTGAGGTACGCAAAGTAATATATATATATATATATATATATATATATAATTGACGGTACCGCACACGCTAGGTGTGCTCTATACAGATAGCAGCCCTTGAGACTCTGGTTGTTGTCCAGAGGCGGCAAACAGAGGATCATAGTCCCAGGTAATGATCATGCTGCTCACATGTGCACGCGGCTGAGGGTCCGATGGCTGGCCGGACTGGTGAGTTTGCCGAACTAAGGCGGCAGCTTGATACGGCAGATGCGGACATCGTGCTTGTGAAAAAGCGGCTTGACGAGGCACAGGGTATGTATTCTCCAGTTGTCAACAGATATTAAGAGGAGCATGATGCTAGTATCTATAACATGCTTTGACTGTAGGTGGAGCTGCCTCCGTGTAGACCCTTCGGGCGGAGCTTGCCCGAGCCAAGGAACAAGCCAGGAGAAGTGATGCGGCCGCCCTAAAGGCGACCGAAGAGTTAAGAGTCAAACGGGTTGCTCATCGCCAGATCGAAGATAAAATAGCCAAGAAGGCCGTTGAGCTGAAGGACGCCGCCGACCGGTATGAGCTTCTTGAAAAGGAAAGCCAAGGGAAAGCGGCGGACCTGAAGAAAGCCATGGTGGCAACTAAGGAGACCTGCTCTAAAATCAGAACGGCAAAGGAGGAGCTTCGTCAAGCCAGAGATATCACGGCTAGGAAGCCCTTTTTGTTGCGGACGAAGTTTGGAGATCCAAAGTATGCCCCTCTGGATCAATTATGGAGTTCTGCAGACGCGTACTTGGACTTGGCAACGAGTGCTGCTGATGCGACTGAGTTTTTCAAAGATCAAAAAGATCACGAAGTGGAAAAGTTGTTCTGGTCGCAGTTCAGTGCTCCAACGCGTCCGCTGCTGTTAAATGAGCAAAGGCCGAGTGGGCTGAGCTCCATAGGTTGTCCGGGCTTGCCATGAGGTCTGTCGTGAATCATCTTTGGCCGGAAGGACCAAGGACGAATAGTTATTTTGGTTTAGTGCAACAATTCCTTGGTGCTGTGTCGCATATCGATGCTATAAAGAGGTCGGCATGCATAGAGGGTGCGCGGATGGCTCTTGCCCGTGTTAAGACATACTGGGTAGAGATGGATGCCACCGCTATTGCAACCCGGGGTTCGGCCGTAGATCAGGGCTCGACCGAGCACTATTTTGTAGAAGTCCTAGAAGGCGCTCGTTTAATAGAGGCGCAGTGCTCGAAGAGTATCATGTTCGAGTGACATGTATCCCCATTGTAAAAATAATGCTATTTGGATTATAAAGGTTGTGTTTATACTTTTGCCTGGAAGTATTATGATGCCTCCTGTGCGGCCGTTTTATGTATGTATATAACCTGAAAGTTTGTAGTCGTCGGCTTCAGCCCCCACACAGATAATGCGGGGGCGTTTGAAAAAGCACGTATTCACACTTGATCCAACGTCTTGGTCCATTAAGGAGGTGATAGCGTGGCGAACAAGGCAATCGACTATATTGCTTTAACACTTTCACTTAGCCATAGGAGTTTGACAGTGGGGCTACTATATAGCCCGTGGTATTTCCGCGCTTATCCGAATACGGTGCACGTACATACATGACCGGGAAACCGGTCCTTCATTAATGCGGAGGAATCGTGAAGATTCCGCTGAGTCCTCGAGTGGTTGACCAGTCTCATGCTTTATCATGTCAATTAGTTTTCGGCTTTCTCTACTGAGGTGCTCATCCAGATGAACCAGGGCACAATCGCAGTAGTTCTCCCGATGCCACCTTAGCCGATAGAGCGGAACGTAAGGTAGCAAAACACGGGAGCCGGGCAAACCCAACTATTGACCAAAGACATGATTCGGAGCTGATGCATATAAGGCCAAACTCGCGACACCGAACACTCCCTAAGGTATTCGGTCTTTACAATGTATACTTGGCTGAGTAACGCCCTCGATAATAAGCCCTGAATTACCAGGTACGTGCATTAGTTTGCCGTGACGAAATGTCAATAACGCCAGCATCCCTCTTGGTTATTGTCGGTGTCAAAACCGGCGGATCTCGGGTAGGGGGTCCCGAACTGTGGTCTAGGCCAGATGGTAACAGGAGGCAGGGGACACGATGTTTTACCCAGGTTCGGGTCCTCTTGATGGAGGTAAAACCCTATGTCCTGCTTGATTAATATTGATGATATGGGTAATACAAGAGTAGATCTACCACGAGATCAGAGAGGCTAAACCCTAGAAGCTAGCCTATGGTATGATTGTATGTTGTGGTTGTTGTCCTACGGACTAAAACCCTTCGGTTTATATAGACACCGGAGAGGGTTAGGGTTACACAAGGTCGGTTACAAAGGAGGAGATATCCATATCCGTATTGCCTAGCTTTCCTTCCACGCCAAGTAGAGTCCCATCCGGACACGAGACGAAGTCTTCAATCTTGTATCTTCATAGTCTAACAGTCCGGCCAAAGGATATAGTCTGGCTGTCTGGAGACCCCCTAATCCATGACTCCCTCAGTAGCCCCTGAACCAGGCTTCAATGACGATGAGTCCGGCGCGCGGTATTGTCTTCGACATTGCAAGGGGGGTTCCTTCTCCGAATACATCACAGAAGAATTTGAATACTAGGATAGTGCCCACCCTGCAAAATAAGTTCCACATTCCACCGTAGAGAGAATAATATTTTCGCAGATCTAGTTTGCTGGCTTGTTTTGGCAGCATGACGTTATGTCATGGCCCGGTGATTATTCAAACCGTTTCCTTCAACCAGCCCCACACATAACGTGAGGCAGTTTTTCGACACGTCTTGTCAAAGCAGAGATCGTGTCCCCTTATTACGGGATTCTCATCAATACGGGCGTGGGTAACCCAACCGCGCCATCAATTACGGCGCTTGGGGGATAAGTGAGTTTTATCAGGCAAGTGGGGACGCTTAGTTTCGTCCGCCCATATAAAGGGATAAGGATTCACCTTTCTATCCACGCCTTCTTCCTCCCTTGCTCATCCGTTTTCGCACACTCGAGCTCTAGCGCCCAAGTCCACACTTCCCACCTCAACCTTCTCCAACCATGTCCGGAGTGGGAGGCAGGTGGATGGTCTCCTCCGTCACGGAGGGAGACATCAAAAAGCTGCACGGAGCCGGATACTTAGCCGCGAACATCGCGCATCGGCTGCCCGCTGCGGGGCAGATCGTCCCTACCCCGGAACCTCAAGAGAGAGTAGTTTTCCTCCACCACTTCCTCCGTGGACTAGGGTTTCCCCTCCATCCATTCTTCAGTGGTCTTATGTTCTACTATGGGCTGGACTTCCATGGTCTGGCCCCGAACTTCATCCTCAACATTTCGGCGTTCATCGTCGTGTGTGAGGCTTTCCTATGCATCTGGCCCCACTTCGGCCTATGGTTAAAGACCTTCAATATCAAGTCGAATGTGGTACGAGGCCAACAAGAAGAATGCGGCGGAGCCATGGTGGGCAAGATGCCCAACGTCATATGGCTCGAAGGCTCCTTCGTGGAGACAATAAAGGGATGGTAATCGGCGTGGTTCTACATCACCGAGCCGCGCGACGCCAAATGGGTGGCATCCCCCAAGTTTCGATCCGAATTCCCTACACGGCTCACCTCTTGGAAAGAGAAGGGCTTGTCGTGGGGTTCGTCGATGGAGCTGGATGGGCTCCAGACATGTATCCGGAGTATGGCGAGCAAGAAGCTCAAGCTTGTCAACATAGTCCAAGTTATGCTCATCCGCCGGATCCTCCCATGTCAACAATGGGATTTTACCTTGTGGGAGTTCGACCCGGCCTGGCACCAGACTCTAAGTGAGCTCTTTGATACGACGCACAAGGACATCTGGAAGGTGCTGTTCAAGGGCGCCGAGGACCGCGGACTAAGCGCAAAGCGCCTAGCATGTTCGGTGAGTTCAATACGTCTCGTAAGACATTTATTTTCCCTAGCTCAATTATGTGCGGGGTCTAATCTCCATGGCTTTGACAGGACTGGGTGGAGATGTCGGGGCAGATCGACTGTCCGACCCCTTTGCCCGAAGATACTGCGGGCGCTCTCCTGACAGAGATGCTGACTCCGGCTCCTTACAAGGTGCCGGAGAAGACCAAGAAGGCCAAGGGAACCCGAAAGAGTTCCCGGCGCCGGGTGTTATTGGACTCATCGTCCGATAACTCTGCGGCACACTCCTCCCCCGAAGACGAGGAGGAAGAAGAAGATGCTCCCCTTCCAGGCAGGGGAGACAAGAAAAGGAAGGCCGCCCCAACTGGGGAGGCCGAAGGGTCCAAGAAGGGAAGGACTCTCCTTCCGGACAGTTCCACCACCGTCGACAAAGGCGAAGACGAGTGGTTGCCCAGGGCCAAGCCCCCGGGGAGATCGTAAGTATTCGGATACCAGAGTAACTCATAGGATTCCTTTGTCGCACTGCTTTCCCTAACGCCAAACATAATTATGTAGGCTGCCACGAGCCAATATCGAGGTATCATCGGACTGCTCCCTGGGCTCGTCGGACATGGACAGCGATCCAGTCCCGACCGCCACCTCCCCTCATCCTGCCGATGACGCCGAGGTATTGTCTCAAGAGGCACCGGATCGAGGCGAGACAGTCCCGGAGGCGCCTCAAGGTGACCTTCCGAACTCTGGGAGCCGAGGGGACGGGGCCCCTGAGAGCTCAGAGTTCGGCTCTCAGCCGAACACCGTGCCGGAACCTCCAGCGGTTCCAGGCTCGGGTAGGCGGCCTCCTTCTAAGAGGGGCAAGACGCCTGTGCCGGTGACCTTTGTCCATCCAGAGGCGCCGGACAATCTGCTGGAAGCGCTTCGCGGCGCTTCCATTAACGAGGAGCACCGCACTATCATGATTGCGGTGATCCAGAAGGTTCAATCCGCCAAGAGTGGATTGACTGAAGCCTGTGCCAGCCTTCTAACAGGCTTCGAGGTAAGTGTTTTAAAATGTAGTAGGAATATTACCGCATAGACAGTAGCCCCTGATGCTTTGTTCGGTGTTCACAAAGAAAAGCCGAACAGAGGATCAAATAATATCGCAGGAGTCTAATATAAGTGTGTCAATATGCATATGCTGGTTTCGCTGCTGGCATCCGCCGCACTGACTGCGGAGGTCGCCGTACTGAAGCAGGACCTCGAGGGGTCCAGGAAAGAGCTCGGCCTTGCCAAGAGGCAGCTTGAGGAGAACAAGGGTAAGTAATACCCTGTCTATAGATATGTATATATAAAAGAGGACGCGATTGCAAAATGACAGGATCATCGTATGTTTGCCAGGGTCCATGACCGAGGTGGCGACCCTGAAGCAAGCGCTAACCAAGGCCGAAGATAAAGCGGCCAAGGAGCGGACTAAGCGAGAGAAGCACGAGGCTCGGGTGGGCGAGGTGCAGCAAGAGCTCCAGGCTCTCGTGGCGAAGCACGAGGTGTTTGAGCTTGACTCAAAGACACGGGAATCTAAGCTTGTCGCGGCCCTCGAGAGGGTAAAAAGTGCCAAGGCCGAAGCCAAAAAGGCCCTCCAAGAGATCGACGCGATGAAGAAGATAGCGGTGGGTAAGGCTTTCTATATGCAAAGCAAGCATGTAAAAGTAAATTACCGATTACTTACCCGAATCCGGAGCTCTTCAGGAGCATTCGCAGATTTGCCCCGCGGTGTGTCTGATGCCGCACAATTTTACCAGGATGAGGATGGAAGCTCGACGGAGAAGTTGTTCTGGTCTCAGTATACTGAGGCCGGACATCCGGTGCCAATGAGCGACTAGCTGAAGCAGATGGTCGAGCTACATAAGGCGGCCGATCAGGCCATGAAGAGCTTTATAGTCCGGCTGTGGCCTGGCGACGCCCTTCCAAGTAGCTTCTTCGGCCTGGTGAGGCGGCTTGTAGATGCCTGCCCGCGGCTGGAGGTCGTCAAGGGATCTGTTTGCATTGAAGGTGCACGCCGGGCTTTCGCCCGTGTGAAATTGCAGTGGGTCAAGCTAGATGCCGTGAAGCTGATCAAGAAGGGGCCGCCGGAGGGCAAGGAGCACCGCCACCCCGAGATGTACTACGAGGGTGTTCTGCCGGGTGCCCGTCTTATCGCGGATGAGTGTTCAAAAGATGTAATATTTGAATGAGACTTGCTCGTTTTATCCTGTATTTATGAAAACTTGTTTCATATGCGCTATGCAACGCTTGTTTGAATTTAAAATATTACCTTCTGTTTGGTTGTTTATCCAATCTGAGAGATGGCTAGTCCTTGGCTTCTGCCCCCATGCCACGAGTGCTAGGGTGTTCGGGATAAACCTGAGCACTCTTGTTCCCATGTTTGGGTCCTTCGAGGGAGGTGCTCAGCACAGCAAACAAGGCAACCGGACTAATAATGCTTTATCACTCTCACTTAGCCATAGAATTCTATAATTTTAAATTTTGGTGAAGCCCCTGGTATTCGGAAGGCCAAATTCGGGGCGCGATACACGCCTTTAAGCCGGACAGGGCCGGCCCCTCGCTCTAAGCGGCACAAGTCTTTAGGGACTTGAAAACCTCGCCGAACAGCGACCAGTCTCTCGCCTTATCATGATAGTCAGTTTTAGCTTTCTCTACTGAGGTGCTGAACCCAGCAGAACCAGGGCACAATCGCAGTAGTTCTCCTAGCGCTACCTTAGCCGATAGAGCGGAACGTAAGGTACCAAAACATAGGAGCCGGGCAAACCCAACATTTGACCAAAGACATGATTCGGAGCTAATGCATATAATGCTATAAGTTCGGGGTGCCGCACTTGTGAAAGTGATCGGACTTTTCACACCGCATTGTGGGGTACGTAAGCCCCTGGTGTATTGGCCGTACCATAGTGTACGGTTGCAAGGTGTCATTAATGAACACACACACACACACACACACACACACATATATATATATATATAACAAGAATGCAATAATAGTTGTAATGTCATGCATTGTTTATTAAAAAATTGCGTTAAAGCAGAGTGATACAGATAGTGCGATAAGCAAAGAGTAGGACTATGTCCCTTCCAAGGGCAAGCTGAGGAATGATATTAAATTGAATATTTCACTCATTACTATAATCAACCTGGGAATTCTGTGGTATAACGTAGCTGTCTGCCTCCTTGGTTGTTGCATCATGTGTTCGGCAATAGTGCAGCCGGACAGTGTTTCCAGAGATTAGGGTCCTGGAAGAAAAAGAAAAATAACCAAATGGGAAGCCCCTAGTGCGGTTTAGGCCGCGTCTTGGGGCGTGCCGCAGTTGTGCCCCCCTCCCCACTTGTGCCCATGGTATTTTTAATGCGTAATTATGTACGTGCGGCACGAGTTTCACCGCTGGGCTGGGATTGGGGTGGCCGCCGTATTGCTACGCGAGCTCAGAGCGCGCCAGGCGGTCTATTTGCCGATTGTCCTGAGCGCGCTTGGAGGTGTCCGAGCTATGAAGCACCGAACTGGTTGATTGCCTTGAGAGGCTGCTTTGCGTTTCTGCTGTGAGGGCTGCGGTGTGCTCCTCTGTTCGGAGAGAGCGCTCTGTGTTTCCATGTACTGTAATAACTCCGTGAGGTCCTGGCATCTTGAGCTTGAGGTATGCATAATGCGGTACTGCATTGAATCTAGCAAATGCGGTTCGCCCGAGCAACGTGTGATAACCACTGCGGAACGAGACTATATCGAAGATTAACTCTTCGCTTCGGAAGTTATCCGGGGATCCGAAGACCACTTCCAGTGTAATTGAGCCTGTGCAATGGGCCTCTACGCCTGGAATGACGCCCTTAAAGGTCGTTTTTGTGGGTTTGATCCTTGAGGGGTCTATACCCATTTTGCGCACTGTGTTCTGATAAAGCAGGTTCAGGCTGCTGCCGCCATCCATAAGGACTCGAGTGAGGTGAAATCTGTCAATGATTGGGTCTAGGACCAGTGCGGCGAATCCGCCATGACGGATACTAGTGGGGTGGTCCCTGTGATCGAAGGTGATCGGACAGGAGGACCAAGGGTTGAACTTTGGGGCGACTGGCTCCAACGTATATACGTCCCTGAGCGCACGCTTCTGCTCCCTCTTGGGGATGTGGGTTGCGTATATCATGTTCACCATCCGCACTTGCGGGGGAAACCTCTTCTGTCCTCCGGTGTGCAGTTGCCGGGGCTCCTCATCATCATCGCTATGCGGCCCCTTGTCTTTGTTTTCGACAATTAACTTGCCAGCCTGCTTGAACACCCAACAATCCCTGTTGGTGTGATTGGCTGGCTTGTCTGGGGTGCCATGTATTTGACACGAGTGATCGAGTATACGGTCCAAGCTGGACGGACCCGGCGTACTTTGTTTGAATGGCTTTTTCCGCTGACCGGGTTTAGAGCCTTTGAATCCGGCATTGACTGCCGTATACTCAGTATTTTCGTTGTTAATGCGGCGCTTATGTTTGTTCCGACGTGACCTGCTATTGTCGTCCTTGGTATCTAAGGTACCATGGTTCTTTGATATGTTATTACTGCAAGCTAGCCAGTTGTCTTCTCCTGCACAAAAGCGAGTCATGAGCGTCGTGAGGGCTGCCATAGATTTCGGCTTTTCCTGACCAAGGTGCCAGGCTAGCCACTCGTCTCGGATGTTGTGCTTGAAAGCCGCTAAGGCCTCCGCATCCGGACAGTCGACGATTTGATTTTTCTTTGTAAGGAACCGAGTCCAAAATTGCATGGCCGACTCTTCTGGTTGCTGAATTATGTGGCTCAAATCATCGGCGTCAGGTGGTCACACATAAGTGCCCTGAAAGTTGTCAAGCAATGCGGCTTCCAGATCTTCCCAACAGCTAATGGAGTCCGCTGGAAAGCTGTTAAGCCAATGCCGCGCTGGTCCTTTGAGCTTTAGTGGGAGGTATTTGATGGCGTGTAAGTCATCACCGCCGGCCATGTGGATGTGGAGGAGGAAATCCTCAATCCATACTGCGGGATCTGTTGTGCCGTCGTATGATTCAATATTTCCAGGTTTGAAACCTTCTGGGAATTGATGTTCCATTACTTCGTCTATGAAGCATAAGGGGTGTGCGGCGCCTCTGTATTGGACTATGTCGCGACGCAGCTAGAATGGGTCTTGCCCGTTGTGTTCGGCCCGGCCAGATTTGCTATTACTGTATCCCGCGTGACGTTTATCGTCTCGCAGAGTGGTGTACCATCGTGATCCGTAGATCGATCTTGCATGCTTCGCTTTGTCCTCCAATATGTCTCACAGGTCTGGCGTATCTCCCCATGCCTTTTTATTTGAATGGCATTGGGGTGGAGGCTGAGCTTTTGGCTGGAAAGCCTCTCTATCGCAGCCACGAGGTGGCCGATCAGCCGTATCATACGCTTCTTCCTCCAGTCAGAGTAGTAACCTGCACTTTGGGTAATTCTTGGAGGGGCGCTCGAGTTTATATTCCTCGGCCGCGAGGACTTCGGTCCATCTGTCAGCTAGCAGATCTTGATCAGCTTGAAGCTGCCGCTGCTTTTTCTTCAGGCTATTTGACATGGCTATAAGCCGGCGCTTGAAGCGCTCTCGTTCGACGGGATCCTCTGGTATGGCGAATTCACCGTCGCTGAGGCTTGCCTCGTCTTCGGAGGGGGGCATGTAATTGTCATCCTCCTCCTCTCCATCTGCCACTCTCTCAGGAGAGCTGGCTCCTCCATCCTCCTGCTCTAAATCATGCTGGAGGGGATTGTTGTTGTCTTCGGCACTATCCGGAGTGTTATTATCTCCTGTGTCGGTATCACCACTTTTGCTTTGGCGGGACTTAGAGCGGCGCCGCTGACGTCGGCGCTTGGGTTGTTTCTTGGAGGGGTCATCCTCCGCTATCTCGTCGCCATTGCCTTCTTTGGGTGTATCCACCATGTATATGTCATATGACGAGGTGGCTTTCCAGTGCCCTATAGGTGCTGGTTCATGTTCGTCTCCTACATCGTCGTCCATACCGTCGATGTCTTCGGAGTCGAAGTCGAGCATGTCAGTTAAATCATCGACAGTGGCTACGAAGTGGGTGGTGGGTGGGTGTCGAATTTCTTCGTCGTCCGCTTCCCAATCCTGTTGGCCATAATCCGGCCGGGGCTCTCCTGACAAAGAGAGAGACCTTAGTGAATTCAGAATGTCGCCAAAGGGCGAGTGCTGAAAGATATCCGCGGCGGTGAATACCATGATCGGCGCCCAATCGGATTCGATTGGCAGGGGCGCGGATGGTTCGGAGTCCGGAAAAGAGTCCGGCACCTTGGAGTCACGGGCTGCGCAGAGGGTTAGGATGGTGTTCGGCTCGATCGCCGTTGAGACTATAGCCCCTGAGGTGGTGTCTAACCACATGTCCTCGACTGGCGCAGTTGGCTCCGAGCTAAGGGTCGGAGCTGATGCAGGCGCGGCCTCTGGGGTACTGTTCGGCGGCAGAGCTAGGTCATACCCATCGTGACAGTGCGGCGCGCCCGGCTATGGCTCGAATCCGTCGAAGATGAAGTCTCCATGGATGTCGGCCGTGTAGTTCAACCTTCCAAATCTGACCTGATGGCCAGGGGCGTAGCTTTCAATCTGCTCCAGATGGCCAAGCGAATTAGCCCGCAGTGCAAAGCCGCCGAATACGAAGATCTGTCCGGGGAGAAAAGTCTCACCCTGGACCGCATCGCTATTGATGATAGTAGGAGCCATCAAGCCTAACGGCGATGACACAGAGGAACTCTCAATGAAAGCACCAATGTTGGTGTCAAAACCGGCGGATCTCGGGTAGGGGGTCCCAAACTATGCGTCTAGGCCGGATGGTAACAGGAGGTAGGGGACATGATGTTTTACCCAGGTTCGGGCCCTCTTGATGGAGGTAAAACCCTACGTCCTGCTTGATTAATATTGATGATATGGGTAGTACAAGAGTAGATCTACCACGAGATCAGAGAGGCTAAACCCTAGACGCTAGCCTATGGTATGATTGTATGTTGTGGTTGTTGTCCTACGGACTAAAACCCTTCGGTTTATATAGACACCAGAGAGGGTTAGGGTTACACAAGGTCGGTTACAAAGGAGGAGATATCCATATCTGTATTGCCTAGCTTGCCTTCCACGCCAAGTAGAGTCCCATCCGGACACGAGACGAAGTCTTCAATCTTGTATCTTCATAGTCTAATAGTCCGGTCAAAGGATATAGTCTGGCTGTCCGGAGACCCCCTAATCCAGGACTCCCTCAGTTATGTTAAGTATCCGGAGGGTGTGAAGCAACAAGAGACCGTAAAAAAGGTTTACACAGGGTCTTAATCTAAAAAGAAACCTTTGAACGGGGCCCTGCTGCATGTCTGCGCCTGTGTCTCTGTTTTGCCGTATCCTGGAAGGGTGTAGCACGATGATCATCTGTAAGAGAGAAAAGCCTAGGTGAAAGTTTTCGTGCGAAAAATTGGTTATTCTTAATAAACCATTAAAATTCAATCTAAATAAGAGCAAGCCGAACTGTAGTCCTTTTTACATGTGGGGAGCCCCTAGCACCACCTATGGGGGTATATCCATCGACCCAGTCTTAGGTTTATCTGAGCTGTTATAGCTAGTGGTGCGTCGGACTCGTCTAGCCGTGTCCGCAGTCTTAACGACCGATCATTTATTCTGGTTGGAGGGGCGTTCAATGTTCGGCTGCTAAAGCCGCCACGCGTTCTTCCGCACGTAAGGAACATTCTGTGTTTCCGCTAACTATGATGATGCCACGTGGACCGGGCATCTTAAGCTTAAGATAAGCGTAATGCGGTATTGCATTAAAATGAGCGAAGGCCGTTCTTCCGAGTAGTGCTTGATAGCCGCTTCGGAATGGAGCGATGTCGAAGGTTAACTTTTCACTTTGGAAGTTGTCGGGAGAACCGAATACAACCTCTAGTACTAGAGAGCCCGTGCAGTAGGCCTCTGGGCCTGGTATTACTCCTTTAAAGGTAGTATTGCTTTGGCTGATTCTTGTCGGGTCTATCCCATTTTGCGGACTGTGTCCTGATATATCAGATTAAGACTACTGCCATCGTCCATAAGGACTCGGGTGAGATGGTATCCGTCAATTATTGGGTCTAGTACCAAGGCAGCCGATCCTCCGTGCCGAATACTAGTCGGGTAATCCCCCGATCAAAAGTGATCAGGCAGGCCGACCAAGGGTTGAACTTGGGGGCAGAGGGCTCCACGACGCATACGTCTCGGGGTGCGCATTTGCTCCTCCTCTTCGTTACGTGAATCATGTTCACTGTTTTGACCTCTGGTGGGAATTTTTTCTGTCCCCCAGTGTTCGGCGTTTAGCTTGCCGGCCTGCTTGAAGACCCAGCATTCTCTATTGGTGTGATTTGCGGGTTTGTCGGAGGTGCCATGAATCTGACATAATCTGTCTAGAATCTTGTTTAGGCTGGACGGTCCATCTCTGCTGCCTTTAAATGGCTTTTTCCGTTGACCGGGTCAAGAGCTCCTGAATCCGGCGTTTACCGCCGTGTTGTCTGGGTTGTCTTCATTGTTTCGACGCTTGCTTTTATTGCGTTGTGGTTTTCCATTGTCATCCCTGACTTCGGATGTGCCTGGGTTGCTGTTGCCGCTACGAGCCAGCTAACTATCTTCGCCCGCGCAAAAGCGGGTCATAAGGCTTGTTAGGGCTGCCATTGTCCTCGGTTTTTCCTGGCCGAGGTGTCTGGCGAGCCATTCGTCCCGGACACTGTGTTTGAAAGCCGCTAAGGCTTCGGCATCCGGGCAGTCGACAATTTGATTCTTCTTAGTGAGGAATCTGTTCCAAAGCTTTCGGGCTGACTCTCCGGGCTGTTGAATTATATGACTTAAATTGTTTGCGTCCGGAGGTCGGACATAGGTCCCTTCAAAATTAGCCCTAAAAGGGTCTTCAAGCTCTTCCCAACTTCCAATTGAGTTTTCGGGGAGGCTCTTTAGCCAGTGCCGAGCTGGTCCTTTCAACTTGAGGGGCAAGTATTTGATGGCATGGAGATCGTCTCCACGAGCCATGTGGATATGAAGGATGAAGTCCTCAATCCAGACCCCATGGTCTGTCGTTTCGTCGTATGCCTCTATGTTCACAAGTTTGAATCCTTCTCAGAATTCGTGATCCAGAACCTCATCGGTGAAGCATAGGGGGTGCGCGGCACCCCTGTATTTGGATGTGTCATGGCATTCTGACGGTTGTAGTGTTCGGTTTTGATTCTGTGCCGGAGCGCGCTTCCTAGATCCGTAGATGGACCTAGTTATACCGGCTTTTTGGTGCAAGTACTCATGTAAATCGTGTGCTGACTTATGCGTGACATCGTTAGCTGCCCTATCGCGGCCACGGGGTGGTCGATCCGGCTGATCGGCCGTTTTATTTTTCGGCTGTATAGGCTCTAAAGCCTCGTCATCGAATTCGGGCAGCAGCTTGCGCTTTGGATAGCTCTTTGTGTGGCGGCTACCACCGTACTTTTCTGCAGTGTCGAGCACTTTGTTCCATCTACTGTTGAGTGTATTTTGCACGGCCTTAAGCCTTTGCTTCTGCTTCTTCAGACTCCTCGCGGTGGCAATAAGCCTTCTATGGAGGTCCTCTTACTCCAAGTGCCTTTTTGGGATGATGTGTGCATCGTCGTCCGGGTTGTTCTCCTCTCTGGAGACAGGTTGATGAGTTTTACCCTCGGCATCCCCGTGATCGGACAGCGGCTCCGTACTATGTTCGCCGTCCGCTGGTTCATCCTGCTCTATCGCTGGGTCCATGTGGTAGTCGTTTGCTTTGGAGTCGACCGGGGTATTATTCTTTCTTGCGCTGTTATCGTTGTTTTTGCCGAGGCGGGATTTGGAGCGGCGCCTACATCGTCACTTTGGTTGCTTCTCGAGGGGATTATCCTTCGCTGCATCCCTCTGTTCCTCATCATTGTTTTCTTTGGGTGTATCCACCATGTATATATCATGTGATGAAGTGGCAGTCCAGCGCCCTGTGGGCGGTGGTTCCTGTTCTTCTCCTACATCGTCGTCCATACCGTCGATGTCTTCGGAGCCGAAATCAAGCATGTCGGTTAAGTCGTCGACAGTGGCTATTAAATGGGTGGTGGGTGGGGGACGAATTTCTTCGTCGTCCGCTTCCTACTCAAGCCAGACACAGTTCGGCCAAGGGTCTCCTGACAAGGACAGAGACCTCAATGAATCTAGCACGTAGCCCAAGGGCGAGTGCTGAAAGATATCCGTGGAGGTAAACTCCATGATCGGTGCCCAATCAGATTTGATAGGCACCGATGCAGGCGGTTTGGAGCCTGTGGCCGGGGACGAATCCAATGGTCCGGCAACACAGGTCTCATAGGGGGTGAAGTCAGTATTCGGCTCTATCGCCATTGGGCGTGCGGCCTCCGTGGTGGGGTCCATCCACCTGTCCTCGGACAGCACGATCTGCTCCGGATTGAGGGCCGGAGTAGCCACAGGTGTGATCTCCCGAACACCGTCCGGCGGCAGAGCTAAGTCATGCTCGTCGTGACTGTGCGGCGCACCTGACATGGGCTCAAATCCGTCGAAGATCAAGTCTCCGCGGATGTCAGTAGTATAGTTCAAGCTTCCAAGCTTGACCTGATGGCCAGGGCGTAGCTCTCGATCTGCTCCAGATGGCCAAGCAATTTGGCCCACAGTACGAAGCCACCGAATACGAAGGTCTGTCCAGGGAGAAAAACCTCACCCTGGACCGCATCATTGCCGATGATCGAAGGAGCCATCAAGCCTTATGGTGACAACACAGTGGAACTCTCAATGAAAGCACCAATGTCGGTTTCAAAACCGGCGGATCTCGGGTAGGGGGTCCCGAACTGTGCATCTAAGGCAGATGGTAACAGGAGGAGGGGGACACAATGTTTACCCAGGTTCGGGCCCTCTCGATGGAGGTAATACCCTACTTCCTGCTTGATTGATCTTGATGATATGAGTATTAGAAGAGTTGATCTACCATGAGATCGTAGTGGCTAAACCCTAGAAGCTAGCCTATGATTATGATTGTTCTTGTCCTACGGACTAAACCCTCCAGTTTATATAGACACCGGAGGGGGCTAGGGTTACACAGAGTCGGTTACAAGGGAGGAGATCTACATATCCGACTTGCCAAGCTTGCCTTCCACGCAAAGGAGAGTCCCACCCGGACACAGGATGAAGTCTTTAATCTTGTATCTCCATAGTCCAATAGTCCGGCCAAAGTATATAGTCCGACTGTCCGAGGACCCCCTAATCCAGGACTCCCTCAGCGACCCAGAGGACGCGGCGAGCGATATGTCTGATTGAGCCCGTGCTTCCTTGTTGTTGATCCTGCATATGAAAGCTCGGGCACGGCCCTGAAAGTTGTAAGAGCATTTTGGGAGGGGGAGGCTCTCATGTAAATAGATTATCGCTTCTATTTCTTTGGCCAAGCCGGAAATTTGTTTTTACAAGCCCACGAGTCCTGCGGTGAACTTATGCTAAAGTTTACCTTAGTCAGGGTCGGTTCTTGACCGGCTTGTGGGGTCATGAGCTTCTGAGGGGCCTGCCGATCTGCCCGAGAGGGCCTCGCGAGAAGTGAGTGCCAGCCATGGAAGGGCGTGCACGCAGCGTGCGTGTGTCGCGCCCAGCCCCCGCTCGCGAGGGGCTCGCGAGGGGGAGGCAGCAGGTGCAAACTCCGAATCAAGGCAAGGAACCAGATTGCAAGAAATCACATGAACGAGAAAAGGCACCCCCTGAGCATACCAATGAAAATTCAACTTCAACTTAAATCCAAAGCCAGAAAACAGGGCTACAGAAAGGAGATTGAAAGCAAATGGCCGCGTCCAGCACCTAGTCTAGTCTTCTTGTCTTCTCACCAATGCGGAGCTAAGTGCTGCCACTAGGACGTGGGAGGGAGCCCCCGAGGCCCAAGGGCGGCACTCCTGAGACTCCGGGGCGTGTACAGCCCCACTCATTATTACGTGAGAGTGTCATGAGCGAAGATCTTCACAGGCGCGAGCCTTACTTCATATCGCCAGACGAGGGCCCCGCCTTGCACCACCCTCGACCACCATTGGGGGCGTCCGGAAACCAGGATGACACCAAGGGGCAAAGGGGACGCCAGCGGCGCCCTCGGTGACCACGGGTCCTCTGCCGGGGGAAGGCTCGCCGGCACCTCCCCAGCAGAGGGCCTACCTCCAGGGGACCCCTTGTTCCGTGTGATGCGGGGAGGGGCCTTGCTCCGGGCTCCTCCTTGACAGCTCCCAGTGCGCTCCCCCTTGCGGAAGGGAGGCCGTCGAGCTAGGGCCGCCGTCCGTCGCTGTGACTTGATCCTCCTGTGACCCATGGTTAGCGTAAGCTTGCTCCTGGGAGATTAGTGGTACCCTGTAGCCATTGTCGTCGTCATGGTTGGTGAGGCTCCCGGGAGGCTCCTGGAAGGCCTCGGCTTCTAGTGCCTCCTCCCAGCCTGGCTCGAGGAACGAGTCAGGGTCGTCTTCCAATGCATACTCCTGGTCCATCATGTGGGGCACATAGGCCTCCGAGGCCGTCGCCCCAAAGACCTCGCCGAAGTGCCCCATGCTCCACGTTGTTCGGCCCAGCGCGCCATCCTGAGGATGGTATGCCGGCACCCCGCTGGGGCCGTGGGTGGCGACGCTTGTGCCCGCGCTCATCGGAGGTAGCACGAGTGCGATTGGGCATCCGGTGCTGCTGGTCGCGCCGATGTTGACGAAACCTCCTGGTGCTCCCGGGGGCGCGCGGGCGCGGCGAGGTCCGCCATGCGATCCGGCTACGGCCTGGGGCGTGAGCAAGGAGCAGAAGGGTGGTGCTCCTGAGGCCGCGGTGTCCGGTAGCTCGGCGACGCGCTATAGTAGTGCATCACGGCCGCTCTCCATCAGTCGGCATTGCAGCAGCTCGCGAGCCACCGTGAGCGCGACCCTCATGTTTGCTTGTTCCCGTCGGGTGTGTGGTGCCATGGCCGTAGTGTAGCTTGAGGCCCTTGCGGCTGCCCGCGCTTGTCGTGGAGTAAGGGTGGATGGCGCTTGACCGTGCCACCCGCGACCTGTAGCATTTGGCGGTGCACGTGCCGCCTAGGGTGCAGGGTTGAGGTCTTCTTGGGCGGACGATGCCGCATGGGCTGGCCAAGCTGCCCAACGGTCGGCGTTGGTCCTTGGGTCGCCAGACATCGGAACCGCGGAGCGTCGGCGGATCAACTGGCGGATGAGAGACTCCGACGCACCCCTACCTGGCGTGCCAAATGTCGGATTTCGGGTTCCGGCAAAACCCTCAAGGTTCGAGCACTGGGGTGCGCACGAAGTGAAGGAAATATGCCCTAGAGGCAATAATAAAGTTATTTTTTATTTCCTTATATCATGATAAATGTTTATTATTCATGCTAGAATTGTATTAACCGGAAACATAATACATGTGTGAATACATAGACAAACAGAGTGTCACTAGTATGCCTCTACTTGACTAGCTCGTTAATCAAAGATGGTTATGTTTCCTAACCATGGACAAAGAGTTGTTATTTGATTAACGGGATCACATCATTGGTTGAATGATCTGATTGACATGACCCATTCCATTAGCTTAGCACCCGATCGTTTAGTATGTTGCTATTGCTTTCTTCATGACTTATACATGTTCCTATGACTATGAGATTATGCAACTCCCGTGTGCCGGAGGAACACTTTGTGTGCTACCAAACGTCACAACGTAACTGGGTGATTATAAAGGTGCTCTACAGGTGTCTCCAAAGGTACATGTTGGGTTGGCGTATTTCAAGATTGGGATTTGTCACTCCGATCGTCGGAGAGGTATCTCTAGGCCCTCTCGGTAATGCACATCACTTAAGCCTTGCAAGCATTGCAACTAATGAGTTAGTTGCGGGATGATGTATTACAGAATGAGTAAAGAGACTTGCTGGTAACGAGATTGAACTAGGTATGGGATACCGACGATCGAATCTCGGGCAAGTAACATACCGATGACAAAGGGACAACATATGTTGTTGTGCGGTCTGACCGATAAAAGATCTTCGTAGAATATGTAGGAGCCAATATGAGCATCCAAGTTCCGCTATTGGTTATTGACCGGAGACGTGTCTCAGTCATGTCTACATTGTTCTCGAACCCGTAGGGTCCGCACGCTTAAGGTTATGATGACAGTTTTATTATGAGTTTATACATTTTGATGTACCGAAGGTTGTTCGGAGTCCCAGATGTGATCACGGACATGACGAGGAGTCTCGAAATGGTCGAGACATAAAGCTTGATATATTGGAAGCCTATGTTTGGATATCGGAAGTGTTCCGGGTGAAATCGGGATTTTACCGGAGTACCGGGAGGTTACCGGAACCCCCCGGGAGCTATATGGGCCTTAATGGGCCTTAGTGGAAGAAGAGGAGAGGCAGACAGGGCTGGGCCGCGCGCCCCTCCCCCCTAGTCCGAATAGGACAAGGAGATAGGGGGCCGGCGCCCCCTTCCTTCTCTCTCTCTTTTCCCACCTCGCGAATCCTATTCCAACTTGGATTGGGGGAGAAGTCCTACTCCCAGAGGGAGTAGGACTCCTCCTGGCGCGCCCTATGATGGTCGGCCGGCCTCCCCCTCTTGAGCCTTTATATACGGAGGCAGGGGCACCCCAGAGAAACACAAGTTGATCCGCGTGATCATATTCTTAGCCGTGTGTGGTGCCCCCTTCCACCATAGTCCTCGATAATATTGTAGCGGTGCTTAGGCGAAGCCCTGCTGCAGTAGTACATCAAGATCGTCACCACACCGTCGTGCTGACGGAACTCTTCCCCGAAACTTTGCTGGATCGGAGTCCGGGGATCGTCATCGAGCTGAACGTGTGCTAGAACTCGGAGGTGCCGTAGTTTCGGTGCTTGATCGGTCGGGCCGTGGAGACGTACGACTACATCAACCAAATGCTTCGTTGTCGATCTACAAGGTACGTAGATCATACTCTCCCCTCTCGTTGATATGCATCATCATGATCTTGCATGAGCGTAGGAAATTTTTGAAATTACTACGAAACCCATCAGTGGCATCAGAGCCTAGGTTTTATATGTTGATGTTATATGCACGAGTAGAACACAAGTGAGTTGTGGGCGATATAAGTCATACTGCTTACCAGCATGTCATACTTTGGTTTGGCGGTATTGTTGGATGAAGCGGCCCGGACCGACATTACGCGTACGCTTACGCGAGACCGGTTCTCCCGACGTGCTTTGCACATAGGTGGCTTGCGGGTGACAGTTTCTCCAACTTTAGTTGAACTGAGTGTGGCTACGCCCGGTCCTTGCGAAGGTTAAAACAGCACCAACTTGACAAACTATCATTGTGGTTTTGATGCGTAGGTAAGATTGGTTCTTGCTTAAGCCCGTAGCAGCCACGTAAAACATGCAACAACAAAGTAGAGGACGTCTAACTTGTTTTTGCAAGGGCATGTTGTGATGTGATTGCATGTGATGTTTATCTTTTATGCATCTTATCTTGCTTTGATTGACGGTAGCATTATAAGATGATCTCTCACTAAATTATCAAGAAGTGTTCTCCCTCAGTATGCATCGTTGCGAAAGTTCTTCGTGCTGAGACACCATGTGATGATCGGGTGTGATAGGCTCTACGTTCAAATACAACGAGTGCAAAACAGTTGCACACGCGGAATACTCAGGTTATACTTGACGAGCCAAGCATATACAGATATGGCCTCGGAACACGGAGACCGAAAGGTTGAGCGTGAATCATATAGTAGATATGATCAACATAAGTGATGTTCACCAATGGAACTACTCCATCTCACGTGATGATCGGACATGGTTTAATTGATTTGGATCACGTGATCACTTAGAGGATTAGAGGGATGTCTGTCTAAGTGGGAGTTCTTAAGTAATATGATTAATTGAACTTAAATTTATCATGAACTTAGTCCTGGTAGTATTTTGCAAATCATGTTGTAGATCAATAGCTCGCGTTGTTGCTTCCCTATGTTTATTTTGATATGTTCCTAGAGAAAATTGTGTTGAAAGATGTTAGTAGCAAAGATGCGGATTGGATCCGTGATCTGAGGTTTATCCTCATTGCTGCACAGAAGAATTATGTCCTTGATGCACCGCTAGGTGACAGACCTATTGCAGGAGCAGATGCAGACGTTATGAACGTTTGGCTAGCTCAATATGATGACTACTTGATAGTTTAGTGCACCATGCTTAACGGCTTAGAATCGGGACTTCAAAGATGTTTTGAACGTCATGGACCATATGAGATGTTCCTGGAGTTGAAGTTAATATTTCAAGCAAATACCCGAGTTGAGAGATATGAAGTCTCCAACAAGTTCTATAGCTAAAAGATGGAGGAGAATCGCTCAAGCAGTGAGCATGTGCTCAGATTGTCTGGGTACTACAATCGCTTGAATCAAGTGGGAGTTAATCTTTCAGATAAAATAGTGATTGACATAATTCTCTAGTCACCATCACCAAGTTAGTAGAACTTCGTGATGAACTATAATATGCAAGGGAGAACGGAAACGATTCCCAAGCTCTTCGTAATGCTGAAATTGACGAAGGTAGAAATCGAGAAAAACATCAAGTGTTGATGGTAGACAAGACCACTAGTTTCAAGAAAAGGGCAGAGGGAAGAAGGGGAACTTCAAGAAGAACGGCAAGCAAGTTGCTGCTCAAGTGAAGAAGCCCAAGTCTGGTCCTAAGCCTGAGACTAAGTGCTTCTACTGCAAAGGGACTGGTCACTGGAAGCGGAACTGCCCCAAGTATTTGGCGGATAAAAAGGATGGCAAAGTGAACAAAAGTATATTTGATATACATGTTATTGATGTGTACTTTACTAGTGTTTATAGCAACCCCTCAGTATTTGATACTGGATCAGTTGCTAAGAGTAGTAACTCGAAATAGGAGTTGCAGAATAAACAGAGGCTAGTTAAGGGTGAAGTGACGATGTGTGTTGGAAGTAGTTCCAAGATTGATATGATCATCATCGCACACTCCCCTATACTTTTGGGATTAGTGTTGAACCTAAATAAGTGTTATTTGGTTTTTGCGTTGAGCATGAATATGATTTGATCATGTTTATTGCAATACGGTTATTCATTAAAGTCAGAGAATAATTGTTGTTCTGTTTACATGAATAAAACCTTCGATGGTCATACACCCAATTAAACAAGTTCATTGGATCTCGATCGTAGTGATACACATATTCATAATATTGAAACCAAAAGATGCAAAGTTAATAATGATAGTGCAACTTATTTGTGGCACTGCCGTTTAGGTCATATTGGTGTAAAGCGCATGAAGAAACTCCATGCTGATGGGCTTTTGGAATCACTTGATTATGAATCACTTGATGCTTGTGAACCATGCCTTGTGGGCAAGATGACTAAAACGCCGTTCTTCGGAACAATGAAGCAAGCAACAGATTTGTTGGAAATCATACATACTGATGTATGTGGTCCGATGAATATTAAGGCTTGCAGCAGGTATCATTATTTTCTGACCTTCACAGATGATTTGAGCAGATATGGGGATATCTACTTGATGAAACATAAGTCTGAAACATTTGAACAGTTCAAAGAATTTCAGAGTGAAGTGGAAAATCATCGTGACAAGAAAATAAAAGTTTCTATGATATGATTGCAGAGGTAAAATATTTGAGTTACGAGTTTGGCCTTCAATTAAAACAATGTGAAATAGTTTCACTACTGACGCCACCTAGAACACCATAGTGTAATGGTGTGTTCGAACGTCATAACCGTACTTTATTAGATATAGTGCGATCTATGATGTCTCTTATCGATCTACCACTATCGTTTTGGGGTTATGCATTAGAGACAGCTGCATTCACGTTAAATAGGGCACCATCTAAATCCGTTGAGACGACACCGTGTGAACTATGGTTTGGCAAGAAACCTAAGCTGTCGTTTCTTAAAGTTTGGAGTTGCGATGCTTATGTGAAAAAGTTTCATCTCGATAAGCTCAAACTCAAATTGGAGAAATATGTCTTCATAGGATACCCAAAGGAGACAGTTGGGTACACCTTCTATCACAGATCCGAAGGCAAGACATTCGTTGCTAAGAATGGATCCTTTCTAGAGAAGGAGTTTCTCTCGAAAGAAGTGAGTGGGAGGAAAATTGAAAACTTGATAAGGTAATTGTACCTTCTCCCTTATTGGAAAATAGTTCATCACAGAAATCTGTTCCTGTGACTACTACATCAATTAGTGAGGAAGCTAATGATGATGATCATGTAACTTCAGATCAAGTTACTACCGAATCTCGTAGGTAAACCAGAGTGAGATCCGCACCAGAGTGGTACGGTAATCCTATTCTGGAGGTCATGTTACTTGACCATGACGAACCTACAAACTATGAGGAAGTGATGATGAGCCCAGATTCCGCAAAATGGCTTGAGGCCATGAAATCTGAGATGGGATCCATGTATGAGAACAAAGTATGGACTTTGGTTGACTTGCCCGATGATCGGCAAGCCATAGAAAATAAATGGATCTTCAAGAGGAAGACGGACACTGATAGTAGTGTTACTATCTACAAAGCTAGAATTGTCGCAAAAGGGTTTCGACATGTTCAAGGTGTTGACTACGATGAGAGTTTCTCACTCGTATCTATGCTTAAATCTGTCCGAATCATGTTAGCAATTGCCGCATTTTATGAAATCTGGCAAATGGATAACAAAACTGCAATCCTTAATGGATTTCTTAAAAAAGAGTTGTATATGATGCAACCAGAAGTTTTTGTCAATCCTAAAGGTGTTAACAAAATGTGCAAACTCCAGCGATCCATCTATGGACTGGTGTAAGCATCTCGGAGTTGGAATATACGCTTTGATAAGATGATCAAAGCATATAGTTTTATACAGACTTGCGGTGAAGCCTGTATTTACAAGAAAGTGAGTGGGAGCACTACAGCATTTCTGATAAGTATATGTGAATGACATATTGTTGATCGGAAATAATGTAGAATTATTCTGCAAAGCATAAAGGAGTGTTTGAAAGGAGTTTTTCAAAGAAAGACCTCGGTGAAGTTGCTTACATATTGAGCATCAAGATCTATAGAGATAGATCAAGACGCTTGATAAGTTTTTTCAATAAATACATACCTTGACAAGATTTTGGAGAAGTTCAAAATGGAACAGTCAAAGAAAGAGTTTCTTGCCTATGTTACAAGGTGTGAAATTGAGTAAGACTCAAAGCCCGACCACGGCAGAAGATAGAAAGAGAATGAATGTCATTCCCTATGCCTTGGTCATAGGTTCTATAAAGTATGCCATGCTGTGTACCAGATCTATTGTATTCCCTACCACTGAGTTTGGCAAGGGAGTACAATAGTGATCTAGGAGTAGATCAATGGACAGCGGTCAAAATTATCCTTACTGGAATAAGGACATGTTTCTCGATTACGGAGGTGACAAAAGGTTCATCGTAAAGGGTTACGTCGATGCAAGTTTTGACACTGATCCAGATGATTCTAAGTCTCAATCTGGATACATATTGAAAGTGGGAGCAATTAGCTAGAGTAGCTCCATGCATAGCATTGTTGACATAGAAATTTGCAAAATACATGCGGATCTGAATGTGACAGACCCGTTGACTAAACTTCTCTCACAAGCAAAACATGATCACTTTTTGGGTCTTAATCACATAGCGATGTGAACTAGATTATTGAATCTAGTAAACCCTTTGGGTGTTAGTCACATGGAGATGTGAACCAATCACATAAAGATGTGAACTATTGATGTTAAATCACATGGCGATGTGATCTAGATTATTGACTCTAGTGCAAGTGGGAGACTGGAGGAAATATGCCCTAGAGGCAATAATAAAGTTATTATTTATTTCCTTATATCATGATAAATGTTTATTATTCATGCTAGAATTGTATTAACCGGAAACATAATACATGTGTGAATACATAGACAAACAGAGTGTCACTAGTATGCCTCTACTTGACTAGCTCGTTAATCAAAGATGGTTATGTTTCCTAACCATGGACAAAGAGTTGTTATTTGATTAACGGGATTACATCATTAGTTGAATGATCTGATTGACATGACCCATTCCATTAGCTTAGCACCCGATCGTTTAGTATGTTGCTATTGCTTTCATCATGACTTATACATGTTCCTATGACTATGAGATTATGCAACTCCCGTGTGCCGGAGGAACACTTTGTGTGCTACCAAACGTCACAACGTAACTGTGTGATTATAAAGGTGCTCTACAGGTGTCTCCAAAGGTACATGTTGGGTTGGCGTATTTCAAGATTGGGATTTGTCACTCCGATCGTCGGAGAGGTATCTCTGGGCCCTCTCGGTAATGCACATCACTTAAGCCTTGCAAGCATTGCAACTAATGAGTTAGTTGCGGGATGATGTATTACATAACGAGTAAAGAGACTTGCCGGTAACGAGATTGAACTAGGTATGGGATACCAACGATCGAATCTCGGGCAAGTAACATACCGATGACAAAAGGAACAACGTATGTTGTTGTGCGGTCTGACCGATAAAAGATCTTCGTAGAATATGTAGGAACCAATATGAGCATCCAGGTTCCGCTATTGGTTATTGACCGGAGACGTGTCTCGGTCATGTCTACATTGTTCTCGAACCCGTAGGGTCTGCACGCTTAAGGTTACGATGACAATTTTATTATGAGTTTATACATTTTGATGTACCGAAGGTTGTTCGGAGTCCCGGATGTGATCACGGACATGACGAGGAGTCTCTAAATGGTCGATACATAAAGATTGATATATTGGAAGCCTATGTTTGGATATCGGAAGTGTTCCGGGTGAAATCGGGATTTTACTGGAGTACCGGGAGGTTACCGGAACCACCCCCCCCCCCCCCCCGAGCTATATGGGCCTTAATGGGCCTTAGTGGAAGAAGAGGAGAGGCAGCCAGGGCTGGGCCACGCGCCCCTCCCCCCTAGTCCGAATAGGACAAGGAGAGAGGGGGCCGACGCCCCCTTCCTTCTCTCTCTCTCTTTTCCCACCTCGCGAATCCTATTCCAACTAGGATTGGGGGAGAAGTCCTACTCCCGGAGGGAGTAGGACTCCTCCTGGCGCGCCCTATGATGGCCGGCCGGCCTCCCCCTCTTGAGCCTTTATATACAGAGGCAGGGGCACCCCAGAGAAACACAAGTTGATCCACGTGATCATATTCTTAGCCGTGTGCGGTGCCCCCTTCCACCATAGTCCTCGATAATATTGTAGCGGTGCTTAGGCGAAGCCCTGCTGCAGTAGTACATCAAGATCGTCACCACGCCGTCGTGCTCACGGAACTCTTCCCCGACACTTTGCTGGATCGGAGTCCGGGGATCATCATCGAGCTGAACGTGTGCTAGAACTCGTAGGTGCCGTAGTTTCGGTGCTTGATCGGTCAGGTCGTGGAGACGTACGACTACATCAACCAAACGCTTCCGTTGTCGATCTACAAGGTACATAGATCATACTCTCCCCTCTCGTTGCTATGCATCATCATGATCTTGCATGAGCGTAGGAAATTTTTGAAATTACTACAAAACCCATCACGAAGATCTCTCCCCCTCTCTAGCTCGCACTCGACACGATCTCACGGCCTAGCTCGACGAACCCAAAGAACAAGAGGCACAAGATTTATACTGGTTTGAGCCACTATTGTGGTGTAATACCCTACTCTAGTGTGGTGTGGTGGATTGCCTCTTGGGCTAAGGATGAACAGTTACAAGGGAAGAACAACCTCCTGAGGAGAGGTGGTCTTGTGCTTGGTGAACTTGTGTGGTTGGGGATGATCCGAATGATCTCATCCTTCCCTATGGTGGTGGCTAGTCCTATATATAGAGGCCCTGGTCCTATTCTCAAATATTGAGTGGGAAGGGATCCCATAATGGCCAAATTCGAAGGGGGACAACTAGTACAAGTTATCCTGACAAAAAAAGTCTTCGCCTGCCAAAGGCTCTGGTGGTGACGTCGTCTTGGGCTCCACGGTGACCTCCGTCCTGCTGTCCTACTGGTCTTGGTCATATTGCACCAATATGGAAACCTTTGTCTGATGCCTCGGGACTCCTCGCCTGCGCTTGCCTCTTTAGCACCAAAGAGGAAACGAGGACACTACGCATGCTGGTGCCTGCCTGGCTCCAGTCATCATGGCTTGTGTCACGCAAACCTCGCGAGGTGTCCCTTGCCTTGATCTCTCCGCCCCTCGCGAGCCATCCTGGGGAGACCGCCCCTGAGGAGGTCTTGCATCGTCCACCTCGCAAGGCTTGGCCCTCACGAGGGCCTTGACTGTTTGTTGGTGAAGATGTACCGTACAGGGTCGCTGGGGGAGCCACGCCACGGGCCGCAGGTAGGCAAGTCTGGGGACCCCTATTCTCAGAACGCCGACATCCTCAAACTGGTGTAGGGGCGCGTCGGCGGGCGGATTGGGGGACCCGTGACGGTGGATCGAGCCCGCGGAGAACGACGAGGACACCTGGCGGCCACCTTGCCGGTGTCGGGCGAAAAGGCCACGATAAACCTCTTTTTGTCCATTGGCTCCTTGAGCTCCCCGGCACATAGGCGGAGGTTGAGGATGGAGGCACCGGCGATGGCGGCGACCTACCAATGGTTTCAAGGGTTATGTGTGTCTGTGTGAGCAGAGGTTTTGGGGAGTGTGTGGTGTGTGTGTGGAGGGGGCGGGGGGCAAGGTGGTGTTTGAGGAAATACTGCGGCAACTGAAAATTTTACTAGGCGGGAGTAACAAGGCGGGGCTACTGAAATTTTGGATCAAGGACGAGCAGATATTTTTGAGATTGCGAGGGATGCAGAGGCGGGAGTAAAATGTCGGGGCTACTGAAAATTTGAATCAAGGGACTGAAGCAGAGCGGGAGTAACCACGGTCCGCACATACTAATTGTGTGCTATCAAACATTAAAACTTTCCAGGCGGTAGATATTTTCAAGATTACGAGGCAGTAATATTTTTGAGATTGCGAGGGATGCAGAGGCGGGAGTATTTGGGGAGTGAGCTAGTGTGCTTGACACACCTGCTGTGGACTGTAGCCGACGCGCCTTCTCGCGTAAGCCATAGGCGTACTATACACCGACGGTGCTCCAGGATATTTTATACTACATCTCACACGGTTGGTGATAATAAGCTGTGTGGGATCTCCTTGAATTTTCATCTTGATTTGAATTACATAATGGGGTCACATCAGCAATGGACAGTGTTTGAATTGCTAGACCTTTTATCTGCATTGAACATGCAACTATATGTGTGTCGTAAAAGAATTGGAATTATTCAGGGTTCATTTGGACATTTTATACATTAAATTGGTTTTCTAGCCATTTCAGGTGCACAATTGAAAATTAAACTATATGCACATGCTCCGGTGCATATAAATTGGTTGAAAAATCAAATGTGTGTCCTTGGGTGCATGCTTATGTCCCATGCAAGAAATGGGAATGAATTTCAAACACCAGGGCACTGTTATTGCTTTCAAAAAAATCAAACACCAGGGCAAGAAATGGGAATGAATTTCAAACACCAGCGGCAATGGGGAAGGAACGATATCCGTTGCCTCTTATTGCTTTCAAAAAATTTCTAGTGTCAACATAGAACAACAGGAGTGTTGTGTTTAATTTTGGAATTTTGGGGGGTTCGTTTGGCCTTTTTTATACATTAATTGGGTTTTTGGGCATTTAATGTGCATAATTCAAATTTGAACTACAAGCACATGCTCCAGTGCACCAAAGTTGGTTGAAAAACCACATGTGTGTCCTTGGGTGAATTTCTAGGTCCCATGCAAGAAATGGGAATGAAATTCAAACACCAGGGCACTGTTGATTGCCGGCAAAACGTTGAGATGCCTGGTTTTTAAATTCTAGTAAATCCAAAACTCGTCTGAAATTCATGAAACTTGGCATGCTATCATGGAGCGTCATCAACATGCTGTGGTAAAAAATTTGTCCCATTTGGGGCATGTTTGGGTATAAGCTTCTCACAAACCAGAGCTTCTCACAACAAGCGTGATGGTTTCGGTAGGGAACGTGCCACCTTCGGGGACGAAACGATATTTGTTACCTCTTGCTTTCAAAAAATTTCTAGTGTCAACACAGAACAACAGGAGTGTTGTGTTTAATTTTGGAATTTTTCGGGGTTCGTTTGGCCTTTTTTATACATTAATTGAGTTTTTGGGCATTTAATGTGCATAATTCAAATTTGAACTACAAGCACATGCTCCAGTGCACCAAAGTTGGTTGAAAAAATCACATGTGTGTTCTTGGGTGAATTTCTAGGTCCCATGCAAGAAATGGGAATGAAATTCAAACACCAGGGCGCTGGTGATTGCCGGTAAAACGTTGAGATGCCTGGTTTTTAAATTCTAGTAAATCCAAAACTCGTCTGAAATTCATGAAACTTGGCATGCTATCATGGAGCGGCATCAACATGTTGTGGTAAAAAAATTGTCCCATTTGGGGCAGGTTTGGGTATAAGCTTCTCACAACAAGCATGATGGCGTGATGGTTTCGATAGGGAATGTGCCACCTTTGGGGACAGAACGATATCTGTTGCCTCTTATTGCTTTCAAAAATTTTCTAGTGTCAACATAGAACAACAGGAGTGTTGTGTTTAATTTTGAAATTTTTCGGGGTTCGTTTGGCCTTTTTTATACAATAATTGAGTTTCTGGACATTTAATGTGCATAATTCAAATTTGAACTACAAGCACAGGCTCCAGTAAATACCCCAGGAGCCTCCCGGACCGCCTCTTTGCTCTATAAATACCCCAAAAATCCTAGAACCCTCGGGGAGTCGATGAAATATTTATCTAGCCGCCGCAGAGTCTAGAACCACCAGATCCAATCTAGACACCATCACGGAGGGGTTCATCACTTCCATTGGTGCCTCTCCGATGATGCGTGAGTAGTTCTTTGTAGACCTTCGGGTCCGTAGTTAGTAGCTAGATGGCTTCATCTCTCTCTCTCTTGATTCTCGATACAATGGTCTCTTGGAGATCCATATGATGTAACTCTTTTGCGGTGTTTGTTGGGATCGATGAACTTTGAGTTTATGATCAGATCTATCTTTTTATATCCATGAAAGTATTTGAGTTTCTTTGATCTCTTTTATGCATGATCTCTTATAGCCTCGTATTTCTTCTCTAATATTTGGGTTTTGTTTGGCCAACTTGATATATTTATCTTGCAATGGGAAGAGGTGCCCGGTAGTGGGTTTGATCTTACAGTGCTTGATCCCAGTGACAGAAAGGGATCCGACACGTATGTATCGTTGCTACTAAGGATAAAAAGATGGGATCTATATCTACTGCCATAGATAAACGGATCTCGTCTACATCATGTCATCGTTCTTATTACATTACTCTGTTTTTTCATGAACTTGATACACTGGATGCATGTTGGATAGTGGTCGATGTGTGGAGTAATAGTAGTAGATGCAGGCAGGAGTCGATCTACTAATCTTGGGCGTGATGCCTATGTAATGATCATTGCCTGGATATCGTCATAATTATTTGAGGTTCTATCAATTGCCCAACGGCAATTTGTTTACCCACCGTTTGCTATTTTTCTCAAGATAAGCCACTACCGAAACCTACGGCCCCCGGGTCTTCTTTCTCATATATTTGCCTTTGCGATCTATTTTTCTCTTGCTTTCATTTTCAGATCTACGAAACCAACAATCCAAAAATACTTTGCTGCACTTTATTTTATTTGCGATCTGTTATTTTAATCTATCACAAATTTATCTCCCATCCACGCACCGTTTCTGGCGCCATTACCCGAAAGGGATTGACATCCCCTTTAACACGTCGGGTTGCGAGTGGTTCTTATTTATGTGCAGGGGTTGTTTACGTTGTGTTGCTTGGTTCTCCTACTGGTTCAATAACCTTGGTTTCATATCTGAGGGAAATACCTACCGCCATTTTGCTGCATCATCCCTCTTCCTCTTTGGGGAAATACTGACGTAGCTTCAAGCGACATCAACAATCAACAAAGTTATTTTGGAACAAGTGTTGTCATGTTACAAATCGAAAACACAAGTATTATTGAGACTGTGGGCATTCTACTTACCGATTACATGCCGCCACGCGTCCCCTTTTTTTATTGGCTAGGAGGTGTCGTGCGGGGTAGCTATTTGAGTACGTGAGGCGTGCGATCAGACCCCTGCGCGTGCTCATCAGGAGGAGAGCCCTTTGACTGCTACCCGCCGCGCACCTCCCTCCCAACGTCTCCATTAATGGCGTCCGAGCCCCTGTTCTACGGCTTGGCTATATGTCTCACTGGACTGAGATTTAAGAGAGAAAAATGAAAATCCGAAAAGAAAGTTTTGCACGGATCTTGATGTGAGATCTGACGGACCTATATAGCATCGACTGTGACTTATAGCAAACATGATGAATATAAGGGCGATAACTGTGGATAATAATTGTCTTACATATTTAGGAACATAATTAAAAAAAGCCACATGCGGCAACGCCCGAAATACACAAGGGCAAAAGAAGAAGACAACGATATGGCTCGCTGATCTTTACTTTTTTGATGCATTGCTACAGGCCGCGGGAACTAGTCTCCGCGGCGAGCGGCGATGAGCTCTTTCTTGTCCTCAAGATGTTGCTTGAGAGCATCCACGGATTCCTCCACCAGCCTTCTACGCTCGATGCGCAGCATGGCATTCTCGTCCATAAGTTTCTCAACAATGAGTTGCTCCTCTTCAACAAGGCAGTGGTCTCCTCCTGCTGCTCCACACTTCCGACGATCTTCGCCCTCAGCAGGTCGCCCTCGGCCTGGAGCTTCACATTGCTCTCATTTAGTTGTCGGATGACGCCGGTAGCCTGTTCAAAAGAGGCTTTCATGTCGTCCTGCAACCTCGCCTAGCCGGAGATCTGATCCATCTGGCCATGGATGATCGCATGCATGCGCCTGTAAGAGTCCTCGCCTGCCCGCGAGACATTTTCCCAGTCTGCCGCGGCGCGGCGGGACATCTCTTCTGTTTCTGCGACGCGGCCGGACCAGTCTACTGCATCGACAGCACGGCGGGACCTCCGTGCTGCTTTGGCGGCGCGACAGGACCTTTGTGCTGCTACGGCCGCACGGCGGGACATGCCGGCTGCGTTCGCGGTGAGGCGGGACATCTCACGTGCTTCCGCTTCCATGCTCACATCTCCCTGGTGGCAATCCCTCGACCCAGAATTCACGCTGGCCATGGCAGACGCAAGGGAACGATGATGAATGACTTGTTTGTTTTTGTGCATGAGGAGTTGAGGAGGAATGTGCAGTCATCTTGGAGTAGTAGTATTTATAACCGAGTACTAATATGCTCCTAAGTGGGAAACCGTTTAGGTTTTGATCGGTGTGAACAGGTTTGCAATTTGAAATGTGACGCGACGCAGGCTCAAAATTTACTAACAGCTATAAGTGCGGCACTATTCCTGGAAGGCGTAACGTGGGCACGTACGCCTTCTCGGCCGCGTACATGGTGTTTACACCATAGGGTGCACCGCAATAGGCAATGTCCGCACACGTCTTGTTCCAACAATCGTGCGCGCTCGTTATTACCATCGCACATGCTTCTTTAATTAGGATGTGTGTGCCCGTCTAGCGCACACATGTTGATCTATATTGTTGTGGCTAATCGCAAATAGTTCATCCGTGTGAAGTGTATGCCATCAATCGCAAACACTTTTTTGCTAATAATCGCAGACACTTTGATCTGGCTGACCCGTTTTGTTCTGTTGCCTAATCGTAAACAGTTAATCCTTCTGAAGTGTATGCCCTCAATCGCACACACCTTTATCTAGCTGCTCGTTTCTATTGTTCCTCCTCATCAAAAACAGTTCATCCGAGTGAACCGTATGTTGTATATCGCACACGCCTTCATCTGGCTGCCCGTTTCTTTTGTTCCTCCTCATCGCAAACAGTTCATTGAACTGAATCGTATGCCCTGCATTGCACACGCAAATAAAATCTGAACCATGTTTGATGGCTCCGGCATCGCAAACGTTTTGCACCTTTTTTGGCGGTTCTTTTACACCGCCGTTTGTGATTATTGCATTGCACACAGTTTTGTCGAAGGGTCTCTGATCGTAGTGTCGCGTTAGCAGCATCCTGCAGTAGTGGATGCATATGAAGTAACATGCAAATAGATTCAATACGAGCAACAGGGGCAAAGGTTTCACCGTAGTCGATACCCTCAACTTGGGAGTAGCCTTGTGCCACCAATCTTTCCTTGTTTTGAACAACCACACTATTCGCATCTTGCTTGTTCTTGAAGATCCATTTAGTTCCAATGACATTGTGGTCCTTCGCTGGCCTTGGAACTAATCCCAAACTTTGTTGTGCTTGAAGTTGTTGAGTTCATCATGCATGGCCTCAAGCCAATCCGCGTCATCGAGCGCCTCATGTACCTTTTGGGGTTCAACACACGAAACAAACGCGTGATGCTCACAAAAGATTGATAATTGTTTATGAGTAGTTACACCTTTCCTCAAGCTTCCAAGCATTATCCATGACATGTTGTTGACGCTCGAGCTTGGAAGCCACCTTGGCGGCACGATGCTCCAAAAGTTCCTCAATAGGTATTTGAGAGGATTCATCTTGATCATATTGAGCACCGTCTTGAGTTTGCTCTTGATCTTGAGCTTACGCTTGATCTTGAGCTTGCTCGGAGTCATGAAATTGATCTTGGGCATCATGTGGTGCATTACCATCTTCCCGAGGTAGATCTTGCCATTGATATTGTTCATTAGGTTGAGGGCCTTCACTTTGTTCTTCGGAAGCGTGTGGGTCTAGCGTCGGTGATGGCTCCACTTGAGTAGAGCATTGTCCTTCTCCTTCGGCCACAAGGGGTTCCTTAATGGGGAGTATTTGACCAATCCCCATTCTTCTTACGGCTTGAGGAGGAATTTCATCACCTACATCACAAAGACCACTTTGCTCCACTTGGGAGCCATTATTTTCATCAAACTCCACGTTACACGTCAACTCAATGAGTCCATTGGACTTGTTGAGAACACGGTAAGCATGAGAGTTTGTGCCATAACCAACAAATATGCCCTCTTGAACTCTAGGTTCAAATTTAGACAAAAAAACACCTTTCTTGAGAATGAAACACTTACACCCGAACACCCAAAAGTACTTTAGGTTGGGCTTGTTACCGGTAAGTATCTCATACGTAGTCTTGTTCAAGCCTTTGCGGAGATAGAGCCGATTGGATGCATGACATGCGGTGTTGATGGCTTCGGCCCAAAATTTGTACGGAGATTTAAATTCCACCATCATGGTCCTTGCTGCATCCATCAATGTCCAGTTCTTCCTCTCTGCAACACCATTTTGTTGAGGGGGTATATGGTGTGACATATTGGTGCCTGATCCCTGTTGGGGAACGTAGTAATTTCAAAAAAAAATCCTACGCACACGCAAGATCATGGTGATGCATAGCAACGAGAGGGGAGAGTGTTATCTACGTACCCTCATAGACCGTTCGCGGAAGCGTTATATCAACGCGGTTGATGTAGTCGTACGTCTTCACGTCCGACCGATCCAAGTACCGAAAGCACGACACCTCCGAGTTCTGCACATGTTCGGCTCGGTGACATCCTCGCCTTCTCGATCTAGCAAGAGGGGCGAAGTGGTAGATGAGTTCCGGCAGCACGACGGCGTGGTGATGGTGTTGGTGAAGAACAATCTCCGCAGGGCTTCACCTAAGCACTACGAAAACTATGACGGAGGATAAACTAGAGGGGACGGGGTTGCCGGCACACGGATTGGTGTTTCTTGATGTGTCTTTGGTGCTAGCCCTACCCCTCTATTTATATGTTGAGCCCTGGGGTCGAAACTTGGAGTAAAAGCCTCCTCAAAGTCGGTTTCACCCGAAAGGCAAGAGTCCTTCTTGGACTCCAGGGCTAGACGCCAGGGTTCCCGGCGTCTACCCCCTAGACGCCAGGGTTCCTGGCGTCTAGCCTCTGGTCTCCGCAAAACTTCCTTTTGCACTTTCCAAAAGCCTCGTGGGCTTTCCCCTTTGGCCCAGATAAAGTGTTCTCGTGCCCAAACATTTCGGGAAACATCCGGAACCCCTTCCGGAGATCAAACACTACTATCCACATATCAATCTTTACTTCCGGACCATTCCGGAGTTCCTCGTCATATTTGTGATCTCATCCAAAACTCCGAACAACATTCGGTCACCAACATACATAACTCATAGTACTATATCGTCAACGAACGTTGAGCGTGCGGACCCTACGGGTTCGAGAACTATGTAGACATGACCGAGACACCTCTCTTGTCAATAACCAATAGCGGGACCTGGATGCCCATATTGGCTCCTACATATTCTACGAAGATCTTTATCGGTCAGACCGCATACAACATACGTTGTTCCCTTTGTCATCGGTATGTTACTTGCCCGAGATTCGATCGTCGGTATCTCAATACCTAGTTCAATCTCGTTAACGGCTAGTCTCTTTACTTGTTCCGTAATACATCATCCCGCAACTAACTCATTAGTTGCAATGCTTGCAAGGCTTAGAGTGATGTGCATTACCGAGTGGGCCCAGAGATACCTCTCCGACAATCGGAGTGACAAATCCTAATCTTGAAATATGCCAACCCAACAAGTACCTTCGGAGACACCTGTAGAGCACCTTTATAATCACCCAGTTACGTTGTGACGTTTGGTAGCACACAAAGTGTTCCTCCGGTAAACGGGAGTTGCATAATCTCATAGTCATAGGAACATGTATAAGTCATGAAGAAAGCAATAGCAACAAACTAAATGATCAAGTGCTATGCTAACGGAATGGGTCAAGTCAATCACATCATTCTCCTAATGATGTGATCCCGTTAATCAAATGACAACTCATGTCTATGGTTAGGAAACATAACCATCTTTGATCAACGAGCTAGTCAAGTAGAGGCATACTAGTGACACTCTGTTTGTCTATGTATTCACACATGTATTATGTTTCTGGTTAATACAATTCTAGCATGAATAATAAACATTTATCATGATATAAGGAAATAAATAATAACTTTATTATTGCCTCTAGGGCATATTTCCTTCAGTATCCCACTTGCACTAGAGTCAATAATCTAGATCACATCGCCATGTGATTTAACATCAATAGTTCACATCACCATGTGATTAACACCCATAGTTCACATCGACATGTGACCAACACCCAAAGGGTTTACTAGAGTCAATAATCTAGTTCATATCGCTATGTGATTAACACCCAAAGAGTACTGAGGTGTGATCATGTTTTGCTTGTGAGAGAAGTTTAGTCAACGGGTCTGCCACATTCAGATCCGTAAGTATTTTGCAAATTTCTATGTCAACAATGCTCTGCATGGAGCTACTCTAGCTAATTGCTCCCACTTTCAATATGTATCCAGATTGAGACTTAGAGTCATCTGGATCAGTGTCAAAACTTGCATCGACGTAACCCTTTACGATGAACCTTTTGTCACCTCCATAATCGAGAAACATATCCTTATTCCACTAAGGATAATTTTGACCAATGTCCAGTGATCTACTCCTAGATCACTATTGTACTCCCTTGCCAAACTCAGGGCAGGGTATACAATATGTCTGGTACACAGCATGGCATACTTTATAGAACCTATGGCTGAGGCATAGGGAATGACTTTCATTCTCTCTCTATCTTCTGCCGTGGTCGGGTTTTGAGTCTTACTCAACCTCACACCTTTGTAACACAGGCAAGAACTCCTTCTTTGACTGTTCCATTTTGAACTACTTCAAAATCTTGTCAAGGTATGTACTCATTGAAAAACTTATCAAGCGTCTTGATCTATCTCTATAGATCTTGATGCTCAATATGTAAGCAGCTTCACCGAGGTCTTTCTTTGAAAAGCTCCTTTCAAACATTCCTTTATGCTTTGCAGAATAATTCTACATTATCTCCGATCAACAATATGTCATTCACATATAGTTATCAGAAATGTTGTAGTGCTCCCACTCACTTTCTTGTAAATATAGGCTTCGCCGCAAGTCTGTATAAAACTATATGCTTTGATCAACTTATCAAAGCGTATATTCCAACTCCGAGATGCTTGCACCAGTCCATAGATGGATCGCTGGAGCTTGCATATTTTGTTAGCACCTTTAGGATTGACAAAACTTTCTTGTTGCATCATATACAACTCTTCTTCAATAAATCCATGCAGTCTTGTTTATCCATTTGCCAGATTTCATAAAATGCGGCAATCGCTAACATGATTCGGACAGACTTAAGCATAGATATGAGTGAGAAACTCTCATCGTAGTCAACACCTTGAACTTGTCGAAAACCTTTTGCGACAATTCTAGCTTTGTAGATAGTAACACTACTATCACCGTCCGTCTTCCTCTTGAAGATCCATTTATTTTTTATGACTTGCTGATCAATGGGCAAGTCAATCAATGTCCATACTTTGTTCTCATACATGGATCTCATCTCAGATTTCATGGCCTCAAGCAATTTCGCGGAATCTGGGCTCATCATCGCTTCCTCATAGTTCGTAGGTTCGTCATGGTCAAGTAACATGACCTCCAGAACAGGATTACCGTACCACTCTGGTGCGGATCTCACTCTGGTTTACCTACGAGGTTCGATAGTAACTTGATCTGAAGTTACATGATCATCATCATTAGCTTCCTCACTAATTGGTGTATTAGTCACAGGAACAGATTTCTGTGATGAACTACTTTCCAATAAGGGAGCAGGTACAGTTACCTCATCAAGTTCTATTTTCCTCCCACTCACTTCTTTCGAGAAAAACTCCTTTTCCAGAAAGGATCCATTCAAAGCAACGAATATATTGCCTTCGGATCTGTGATAGAAGGTGTACCCAACATTTTCTTCTGGGTATCCTATGAAGATGCACTTCTCCGATTTGGGTTAGAGCTTATCAGGTTGAAACTTTTTCACATAAGCATTGCAACCTCAAACTTTAAGAAACAACAGCTTAGGTTTCTTGCCAAACCATAGTTCATACGGTGTCATCTCAACGGATTTAGATGGTGCCCTATTTAACGTGAATGCAGCTATCTCTAATGCATAACCCAAAAAACGATAGTGGTAGATCGGTAAGAGACATCATAGATCGCACCATATCTAATAAAGTACGGTTATGACGTTCGGACACACCATTAAACTGTGGTGTTCCAGGTGGCGTGAGTAGTGAAACTATTTCACATTGTTTTAACTGAAGGCCAAACTCTTAACTCAAATATTTTACCTCTGCGATCATATCGTAGAAACTTTTATTTTCTTGTTACGATGATTCTCCACTTCACTCTGAAATTCTTTGAACTTTTCAAATGTTTCGGACTTGTGTTTCATTAAGTAGATATACCCATATCCGCTCAAATCATCTTTGAAGGTCGGAAAATAACGATACTTGTCGTGAGCCTTAACACTCATCGGACCACATACATCAGTATGTATTATTTCCAATAAGTCAGTTGCTCGCTCCATTGTTCCGAAGAACGGAGTCTTAGTTATCTTGCCCATGAGGCATGGTTCACAAGCATCAACTGATTCATAATCAAGTGATTCCAAAAGCCCATCGGCATGGAATTTCTTCATGCGCTTTACACAAATATGACCTAAACGGCAGTGCCACAAATAAATTGCACCATCATTATTAACTTTGCATCTTTTGGTTTCAATATTATGAATATGTGTATCACTACGATCGAGATCCAACGAATCATTTTCATTGGGTGTGTAACCATATAAGGTTTTATTCATGTAAACGGAACAACAATTTATTCTCTTACTTAAATGAATAACCGTATTGCAATAAACATGATCAAATCATATTCATGCTCAACGCAAACACCAAATAACACTTATTTAGGTTCAACACTAATCCCAAAAGTATAGGGAGTGTGCGATGATGACCATATCAATCTTGGAACCACTTCCAACACACATCGTCACTTCACCCTTAACTAGTCTATGTTCATTCTGCAACTCCTGTTTCGAGTTACTACTCTTAGCAACTGAACCAGTATCAAATACCGAGGGGTTGCTATGAACACTAGTAAAATACACATCAATAATTTGTATATCAAATATACCTTTATTCACTTTGCCATCCTTCTTATCCGCCAAATACTTGGGGCAGTTCCGCTTCCAGTGACCAGTCCCTTTGCAGTAGAAGCACTTAGTCTCAGGCTTAGGACCAGACTTGGGCTTATTCACTTGAACAGCAACTTGCTTGCCGTTCTTCTTGAAGTTCCCCTTTTTCCCTTTGCCCTTTTCTTGAAACTAGTGGTCTTGTCTACCATCAACACTTGATATTTTTCTTGATTTCTACCTTCGTCGATTTCAGCATTACGAAGAGCTTGGTAATCGTTTCCGTTATCCCTTGCATATCATAGTTCATCACAAAGTTCTACTAACTCGGTGATGGTGACTAGAGAATTCTGTCAATCACTATTTTATCTGTCAATCACTATTTTATCTGGAAGATTAACTCCCACTTAATTCAAGCGATTGTAGTACCCAGACAATCTGAGCACATGCGCACTGCTTGAGCTATTCTCGTCCATCTTTTAGCTATAGAACTTGTTGGAGACTTCATATCTCTCAACTCGGGTATTTGCTTGAAATATTAACTTCAACTCCTGGAACATCTCATATGGTCCATGATGTTCAAAACATCTTTGAAGTCTCGATTATAAGCCGTTTAAGCATGGTGCACTAAACTATCAAGTAGTCATCATATTGAGCTAGCCAAATGTTCATAACATCTGCATCTGTTCCTGCAATAGGTTTGTCACCTAGCGGTGCATCAAAGACATATTTCTTCTGTGCAGCAATGAGGATAAACCTAAGATCACGGATCCAATCTGCATCATTGCTACTAACATCTTTCAACTTAGTTTTCTCTAGGAACAAATCAAAAATAAAATAGGGGAGCTAAACGCGAGCTATTGATCTACAACATAGATATGCTAATACTACCAGGACTAAGTTCATGATAAATTAAAGTTCAATTAATCATATTACTTAAGAACTCCCACTTAGAAAGACATCCCTCTAATCTTTTAAGTGATCACGTGATCCAAATCAACTAAACCATAACCGATCATCACGTGAAATGGAGTAGCTTTCAATGGTGAACATCAATATGTTGATCATATCTACTATATGATTCACGCTCGACCTTTCGGTCTCAGTGTTCCGAGGCCATATCTGCATATGCTAGGCTCGTCAAGTTTAACCTGAGTATTCTGCGTGTGCAAAACTGGCTTGCACCCGTTGTAGATGGACGTAGAGCTTATCACACCCGATCATCACGTGGTGTCTGGGCACGACGAACTTTGGCAACGGTGCATACTCAGGGAGAACACTTTTATCTTGAAATTTAGTGAGAGATCATCTTATAATGCTACCGTCAATCAAAGCAAGATAAGATGCATAAAAGATAAACATCACATGCAATCAATATAAGTGATATGATATGGCCATCATCATCTTGTGCTTGTGATCTCCATCTCCGAAGCACCGTCATGATCACCATCGTCACCGGCGCGACACCTTGATCTCCATCGTAGCATCGTTGTCGTCTCGCCAATCTTATGCTTCCACGACTATCGCTACCGCTTAGTGATAAAGTAAAGCATTACAGCGCAATTGCATTGCATACAATAAAGCGACAACCATATGGCTCCTGCCAGTTGCCGATAACTCGGTTACAAAACATGATCATCTCATACAATAAAATTTAGCATCATGTCTTGACCATATCACATCACAACATGCCCTGCAAAAACAAGTTAGACGTCCTCTACTTTGTTGTTGCAAGTTTTACGTGGCTGCTACGGGCTTAAGCAAGAACCGTTCTTACCTACGCATCAAAACCACAACGATAGTTTGTCAAGTTGGTGCTGTTTTAACCTTCGCAAGGACCGGGCGTAGCCACACTTGGTTCAACTAAAGTTGGAGAAACTGACACCCGCCAGCCACCTGTGTGCAAAGCACGTCGGTAGAACCAGTCTCGCGTAAGCGTACGCGTAATGTCGGTCCGGGCCGCTTCATCCAACAATACCGCCGAACCAAAGTATGACATGCTGGTAAGCAGTATGACTTATATCGCCCACAACTCACTTGTGTTCTACTCGTGCACAACATCAACGCATAAAACCTAGGCTCGGATGCCACTGTTGGGGAACGTAGTAATTTCAAAAAAATTCCTACGCACACGCAAGATCATGGTGATGCATAGCAACGAGAGGGGAGAGTGTTGTCTACGTACCCTCGTAGACCGTTCGCGGAAGCGTTATATCAACGCGGTTGATGTAGTCGTACGTCTTCACGTCCGACCGATCCAAGTACCGAAAGCACGGCACCTCCGAGTTCTGCACACGTTCGGCTCGGTGACGTCCTCGCCTTCTCGATCCAGCAAGAGGGGCGAAGTAGTAGATGAGTTCCGGCAGCACGACGGCGTGGTGACGGTGTTGGTGAAGAACAATCTCCGCAGGGCTTCGCCTAAGCACTACGAAAACTATGACGGAGGATAAACTAGAGGGGACGGGGTTGCCGGCACACGGCTTGGTGTTTCTTGATGTGTCTTTGGTGCTAGCCCTACCCCTCTATTTATATGTTGAGCCCTGGGGTCGAAACTTGGAGTAAAAGCCTCCTCAAAGTCGGTTTCACCCGAAAGGCAAGAGTCCTTCTCGGACTCCAGGGCTAGACGCCAGGGTTCCCGGCGTCTACCCCCTAGACGCCAGGGTTCCTGGCGTCTAGCCTCTGGTCTCCGCAAAACTTCCTTTTGCACTTTCCAAAAGCCTCGTGGGCTTCCCCTTTGGCCCAGATAAAGTGTTCTCGTGCCCAAACATTTCCGGAAACATCCGGAACCCCTTCCGGGAGATCAAACACTACTATCCACATATCAATCTTTACTTCCGGACCATTCCGGAGTTCCTCGTCATATCTGTGATCTCATCCAAAACTCCGAACAACATTCGGTCACCAACATACATAACTCATAGTACTATATCATCAACGAACGTTAAGCGTGCGGACCCTACGGGTTCGAGAACTATGTAGACATGACCGAGACACCTCTCTTGTCAATAACCAATAGCGGGACCTGGATGCCCATATTGGCTCCTACATATTCTACGAAGATCTTTATCGGTCAGACCGCATAACAACATACGTTGTTCCCTTTGTCATCGGTATGTTACTTGCCCGAGATTCGATCGTCGGTATCTCAAACCTAGTTCAATCTCGTTACCGGCAAGTCTCTTTACTCGTTCCGTAATACATCATCCCGCAACTAACTCATTAGTTGCAATGCTTGCAAGGCTTATAGTGATGTGCATTACCGAGTGGGCCCAGAGATACCTCTCCGACAATCGGAGTGACAAATCCTAATCTCGAAATACGCCAACCCAACAAGTACCTTTGGAGACACCTGTAGAGCACCTTTATAATCACCCAGTTACGTTGTGACGTTTGGTAGCACACAAAGTGTTCCTCCGGTAAACGGGAGTTGCATAATCTCATAGTCATAGGAACATGTATAAGTCATGAAGAAAGCAATAGCAACAAACTAAACGATCAAGTGCTATGCTAACGGAATGGGTCAAGTCAATCACATCATTCTCCTAATGATGTGATCCCGTTAATCAAATGACAACTCATGTCTATGTTTAGGAAACATAACCATCTTTGATCAACGAGCTAGTCAAATAGAGGCATACTAGTGACACTCTGTTTGTCTATGTATTCACACATGTATTATGTTTCCGGTTAATACAATTCTAACATGAATAATAAACATTTATCATGATATAAGGAAATAAATAATAACTTTATTATTGCCTCTAGGGCATATTTCCTTCAATACCCTCATCACTAAGAAACTCATCCAAGGTGTAGTTCTTGAACTCGGTGCCATTGTCACTTCTAATCATCAATATCTTTGCATCATGTTATCATTGAGCTTCATTTGCAAAGTCGATGACGGTTTGTTGGGTCTCACTCTTCCTCTTGAAGAAGTATACCCATGTGTATCTTGTAATCATCCACAATAACCAAGCAATATTTTCTTCCCCCAAGACTATCAAAGGATGGAGGACCAAAGAGATCCATGTGAATGGGCTCCAAGGGCCTCTTCGAGTAGATGATAGTCATGGGTCGGTGAGCCGTCTCATGTAGCTTTCCCTCAATAAAAGCACTGCAAGCATGATCTTTGGCAAAACTCACATTTGTTGGTCCACGAACGTGACCCCCTTTGAGAAGGCTTTGCAAAGATCTCATATTGACATGGGATAGTCGGCGATGCCAAAGCTATCCCACATAAACTTTAGCCATTAGGCACATCACAGTCTTAGTGGGTCGCTTTGAAAAGTTAACCACATAGAGACCGTTCTCGACATGCCCAACAAAGGCTACTTTAAGAGTCTTGCTCCACAAAAGGGCCATAGTATCAAGATCAAAGAATGTTGCAAATCCCATGAGTGCAAGTTGACGAACGAAAGGTAAATAGTATGCAAGGGACTCGACAAGCATGACCTACACAATAGATAAATCTTGAGAGATGACCACCTTGCCAAGACCCAATACCTTAGAAGTTGAGGCATCACCGAATTGGACATGGGTGGGCATAGATGGAATTGCTTGCACGTCCACCACCAAGTCCTTGCTTCCGGACATATGATTTGTTGCACCACTATCGAGAAACCATGACACCCCACCAGAAGCAAACTCCTAAGATTAATGCTTGGATTTAGGTACCCATTTTTAATGGGTCCTTTGATGTTAGCAACAAGTGTCTTAGGAACCCAAATAGACCACTTAATGTACTCATAAGAAGAACCAACAAATTTGGCATAAAAATGCCCACCACTAGCACGGCATAAAACATATGAAGGGTTAAAATCACCGTCTTTGTTGGGAGGAGTGGTCTTGCCCTTCTTGGCATTACCGCCCACTTCCTTGTCCTTCTTCTTCTCATGAGCACCCTCCCCCTGCCTTGACAAAGGCTTCCTTCAGCGGGAGAGGTTGCTTGATCTTGTTCTTCTTCTTCTTTGACTTGGATGTAAACCCAACTCCTTCCTTAGCCACAACTTCCTTTTGATTGCTCAAAAGGTCATTGAGATTCTTCTCACCTTGTATGCAAGTCACAAGGCCCTCCTCAAGTTGCTCTTTCAACCTGGCATTCTCCTCCACAAGATGCACATGCTCACAACAAGGATTAGTAGCATGGGTGATATCAATTAAAACAAAAGAGGACATGTGGTAATCTCCTTGGTTAGTTTCACTTTGAAGTTGATCACGAGACTCCTTTAGAGAGACATGAACACCCTTTAAGACCTTGTGAGCCTTGTCGAGTATGTCAAACTCTTCCTTGAGTCTATCATGGCCAACCCCAAGGGCAACCTTCTCAGATTTAAGCACACGAGTAAGAACAATAGCACGATCAAGATCCTTTTGTAATTTAGCAAGGTCAACGTTGTGTGACTCCTCAAGAGCCAAACGAAGACCTCGCTCTTCCTCAAGAGCAATGGATAGATCCACAATTTCACCGGCACAGTCACGACTATGCCCTTTAAATTTAGAGGTGGTGTTCTCATGAGACTCAATGATATCATTGGCCTCACCAAGTTGCTCCAAGAGATCAACAAAGTGCTTCTTGGTCTCACCTCTTAGATTACTCAAGAACTTATCAAATTCATTCTCTTCCACCTTTGCCTCCACATGATTATCCACACAATCCAACATGGAAGGAATATTAGTGATGGAAGTTTCGATGTTGGAGGTTACCTTGTTGGTACCTTTGGCCATGAGGCACTTGGCAATGAGGTTCTCGTTGGGGGCATTGAAGAGAGATACCTTGGTTGGGGAAGAGGTGGCAATGGCCACGGTGGCCGTTGCCATCCCTTCACCACTTGTATCTTCTTCATCATCATTGGAGAGGTACTCTTCTTGTGCCACCAGCCCCTTTTGAGCCACTTTTTTTGGTGAAGTTGTTCTTGTTTGGGAAGGACTTGGCCTTGTCCTTGCGGATAAGCTTGCCACCATTGTCTTCCCTCTTGTCATAGGGGCAATCCACCACAAAGTGACTCAAATTGCCACAATTTAGCAAGTTCTCACCTGTTGCTTACCCTTCGAGGCACTCGACTTTTTCTTGGAGAAGTTGGGCCTTAAGTTTCTCTTGTTGCCCCAAAATTGCCTTGACGCAAGAGCCATGTGCTCGTGGTAAGCATATTTGGTGTCTTCGGGGTAACTCTCTTCTTCTTCGGGAATTGCCTTGGCCTTTAGAGCAATGTTGAGGGAGGCATTGTTTGACCGTTGAACACGAGCTAGAGCGTTGTCGGCAGTCTTATTCATGATGTTCATGGCAATAAACTCATTCAACACCTCACTTGAAGATAAGGTGTGGAAGTCCGGCCTTTGACGGATCATGGAGGACATGGCCTTGTTGAATGGCATGACGGCCTTGAGAAACTTGTGCTTGATCCAACTATCATCTGTATCCTTGCTCCCATGATCTTGAAGAGCAACCACAAGAGTTGTCAATCTTCGATAGAGATCACGAGGATCCTCATCTTCATTCATCACAAACTCATCGGCCTCATCAAGTACCACCTCAAAGTTGGACCGTTGAATGCTTGAGCTCCCCTTGTACAAATATATGATATGTTCCCAACAATCCTTTGCACAGGAGAAGTGACGAAAGTGAGATAGATCTTCGAGAGGCATTGTAGACTGAAAGATGAACAGTGCATAGTGATTGTATTGATTGTCCACCTCTTCTCTTGGAGTGAGGTTGTTTGGATCATGCGGGTAGAAGCCTTTGCTCGGTGATTCTCCAAAGATTTGTTGAGCTGTGATTCAAATGAGACTTGATACGAAAAACCCAATTAGCGAAATCACCCTTCACAATCTTAGGAGGAGGACCAAGGTTGTTAATATGCGGTGTAGGGACCAGTCCTCCATAGACCAGGGGAGGGGGAACCGAGGCATAGGTTCCCATCCCATTCTTACCGTGAGGGGAAGAGGTATGGGTACCTTTAGCCGCTTCCTTGCCGAAATTGGCCCCTGACTCCGAAGCGGCGGGATTAACCACACACAATGGATCGGGAGAGGATTTCAAACCCTCAAGAAGTTCTTTAAGTATGGACTTGACCTTGACCGTCATAGACGTCTTAAGTGAAGCCATAGCTTAATTTAAGTCGTCTCGGGTGACCGAGTTCAACTCCACGGCCTTGGGTACTTCCTCATCCCATCCCCGTTGCTAACCATACTCTTCGGGTGATGAAACCCTTAATAAAGAGACGAGGCTCTGATACCAATTGAAAGGATCAATATGGTTGACTAGAGAGGGGGGGGGTGAATAGGCAACTACCAATTTTTAGCTTTTCTTAGCAAATTAGGTTAAGCAACAAATAGGTTGTCTAGATATGCAACTAGGTGAGCAACCTATATGATGCTAACAACAATAACCACGCAAGCAAGCAAGATATACAACACAAGTAAAGCTTGCACAAAGTAAAGGTAAGAGATAACCACGAGTGGAGTCGGGGGAGATGAGGATGTGTTATTGAAGTTCCTTCCGTTTGAGAGGAAGTACGTCTCTGTTGGAGCAGTGTGGAGGCACAATGCTCCCCGAGAAGCTACTAGGGCCACCGTATTCTCCTCACGCCCCCACACAATGCGAGATGTCGTGATTCCACTAGTGGTGCTCTTGAAGGCAGCAACCAAACCTTTACAAACGAGGTTGGGGCTCTCTCCACAACCGAATTGGAGGCTCCCAACACCACCACGAAGCTTCACTGTAATGGAATGTGGCTCCGAGGGGACCTCAACTGTCTAGGGTGCTCAAACACCCCAGAGTAACAAGATCCGCAAAGGAATAATGGGGGGAATCAAATTTCTCTTGGTGGAAGTGTAGATCTAGGCCTTCTCAAGCAATCATTGAAGAATCAACAAGTTTGATTGGCTAGGAGAGAGAGAGATCGAGCAAGAATGAGCTTGTGAGCAACAATCGAGCTTGGGGGAGGAAGAGGCAAGTCAACTTGGAGAAGATGACTCCCTTATATAGTGGGAAAATAAATCCAACCGTTATGCACCCACAACCCGTGCACAAGCGGTAGTACCGCTCAGGCGAGCGGTACTTCCGCTGGCACGGAAGTTCTAGTCACTATGTTCAACAGAGCAGATCAGGGAGGCGGTAATGCCGTCGGAGCGATACTACCGCTCCCCTCAGTGGTACTTCCGCTTGGTGTTAAATAGCAACCGGAACCAGCGGTAGAAGAGAAAGGCAGGGCGACAGCACCCCGAGGCGGCACTACCGCTAACAACTACCACTCTACTTCCGCTCGAGGGACCGAGCTATCCAGAAGGCAAATAATAAGCGGTACTCCATGCGGTACTGGACAGCGGTAGTTCCGTCGGAGCGGTACTACCGCACCGCTGGAGTGGTACTTCCGCTTAGCTGTAGTATGCCTAGTAAACCTGCGGTAGTAGAGTCGAAGTCAGAGCCGCAGTACCGCTGGAGTGGTACTACCGCGTTGAACTGCCGCTCTGCGGTAGTAGAGTCGAAGTCAGAGCTACAGTACCGATGGAGCGGTACTACCGCGTTGAACTGCTGCTCTACTACCGCCCATTTACAGAAACTAAACAACAAGCGAAAATGAGGGCCGCACTGAACTGTGGCAGAGCGGTACTACCACTGAGCAGAGCGGGTACTACCGCTTAGAATGCTCTAAAAAGCCCAAGCACAAGGGAAGGCCAAGCTCAAATGCAAGGAAGGAATGAGGGTGCAGTGGGATTGCGTACGTGTTAATTCCACCCAACCTTTCCGAAGCAGACCCCATCTTAATAGTATGGTGTTCCTACAACTCAAATCCACCGAAAATGAAACGAAGGAAAATCATTGTCTTTGTAATTGCCATATGATAGATTATCTAAAATGCTCAATGCACACGATTAGTCCGCAAAAGCATTGTCATCAATCACCAAAACCACTAAGGGAGAAATATGTTCTATTCCGTAAGAGGCTAATTTGGATTCATATGTTTCATGCTATGGTTAGATTTATCTTAATTCTTCTTTCGTTGTTACGGATGCTTGCGAGAGAGATTAATCATAAATGGAAGGCTTGTTCAAGTAAGAACAACAGCCAAACACCGGTCCACCCGTATATCAAATTATCAAATTAACGAACGCGAATCAAATAAACATGATGAAAGTGACCAGATAAAATTCCCACATGTCCTTGAGAATGCTTTACTTATTATAAGAGACCGTTTCAACCCGACCTTTGCTACAAAAGGATTGGACTATCTTACTGCACCTTTGTTATCATTATTACTTGTTGCTCATAACAAATTACCTTGCTATCAAACTATCTGTTATCGATAATTTTAGTGCTTGCAGACAATAACTTATTGAAAACTGCTTATCATTTTCTTCTGCTCCTCGTTGGGTTCGACACTCTTACTTATCAAAAGGACTACGATTGATCCCCTATATTTGTGGGTCATCAACCGCCTACCTGCCTTCCCACCTCCCACTACCCGCCAGCCACGACAAGACCCGATGGATGTCTTCCCGACCCCGCGGCCGCCACCGCCACTCCACCCTATCTTACCATGCCACCTCCACGTCTCATGTTGTTCTCTCCACCGCCGCCGCCATGCCTCCCCCAAATCGGCGCAACGGATTTGCAGCCCCACGTCCCGCGGCCGCCACCGGAATGGAAGAGCCGGCGAGAAAGAAGGTTGCTTCCATTTCGGATTATGTGTGTGATGATGTTGCAAAGTTTGTCATATTCTGTACTTTTGTCAAATTCATATGCATTTGGAGGAAACAAAAATGTGGATCTATTGCCGTGCGGCACGCCTATTTTACACATTTGTTGGAGCGGCAGCCGTGCAACTATCCCATTTTACATCATGTTGGAGTTGGATATTTCTGATGATGTAAAAAAACGCTTTTTGTAAAAAATAACAATAGGTGATTTAAAAGGCCTTATATTATTATTTTTCAGAGAGAGTATATTTTACTTCAATCACAATTTAATGATGTCTCGCCGCAAAAAAAAAATTAATGATGTAAAATACATAATTTTTTCTTTTGAAAATGTAAAATACATCATCTATATCAGTCCAAACCGTCAAGTTGTGGACGTGTCGTCGCTCGCCGTCTCTGACATGTTTATCCCCTTCGACTTCCACTTGACGCTTTGTGTTCCTCGCATCCTCCAAGTCTTCCGTTTCTTCCAGCAGCTTCTCCCCCTTCCCCACTATACTTCCAAGCAAAGGCGAGAACCCTAGCCTCACGAGCACCGTGCAGCGGAGATCCCGACCATCACCGCGATGCAGGCCCCGACGAACCCCCCCGTCGACCTCCCGCCGCTGGTGGCGCCGCCGCCGCGGGTGAAGGCGCCGACCCCGCGCCCCCCTCCGCCGGCCTCGCTCCAGCCCGACTCCCCGGGCGTCTTCTTCACCAACGCCGCCGCAGCCGCCCCACTGGGCTCCGCCCACCGCCGCATCGCCATCGCCGTCGATCTGTCCGACGAGTCCGCCTACGCCGTAAGCTGGGCCGTCGCCAACTACCTCCGGCCCGGGGACGCCGTCATCCTCCTGCACGTCCGCTCCACCAATGTCCTCTACGGCGCCGATTGGGGCTCCGTCACCCCCACATCCCCCGAGGACGACGCTGAGGTCGCCGCGCGCAAGATGGAGGAGGACTTCGACGCCCTCACCGCTTCCAAGGCCGACGACCTGGCCAAGCCACTCGAGGAGGCGAAGATCCCCTACAAGATCCACATCGTCAAGGATCACGACATGAAGGAGAGACTCTGCCTCGAGGTGGAGAGGCTAGGGCTTAGCGCCGTGATCATGGGGAGCAAGGGGTTTGGTGCGGCGCGGCGGGCCAGCAAGGGAAGGCTCGGGAGTGTGAGCGATTACTGCGTCCACCACTGTATTTGCCCCGTGGTGGTGGTGCGTTCCCCTGATGATGCTGTAGCAGAGGGCGGGGAGTCTGCCACTACGATGGAGGCGGCGGTTGGTGCAGACGACGTGCTGCACCCTGTGCCAGAGGAGGATGCTGAGTACCATGACGCCGCTGAGGAGCACAAGGGTAATTGTTTCTATACTTTTACCTCCGTCTTTGACTAACCACCGAAATTCAAGTCAAATTCGATATGTTCGACAACTTCAATAGGTATAGTTGCGAACTTAGGCTACCATATGTCTAGCTAAATGCTAGTTATACACTTATACTGAGCTTGACTATAGGATTTGTAAGGTTTATGCGGATTGCACTTCCCTAGTGTAAGTTTTTAACCGAATACCTATGTCTGATCCACACGGTAACATATGAGGGGTTTTATCAGTTTTGCCACTAGTTGTGTCACTCTACTCAATTTGCCACTAGAAGGTTCAACTAATAACAAAATGTCATCCTTTTGTTAAGCGTGTGCTCACAAATGCCACTCGGCACCATTACCATTTGGTCAAAGACATCGACCGGGGTGAAGTGACCAAAATACGCCTGGACCCCACTTGTCAGTGTTCCCTCTACAAGTCACTGTAACCTGTAGGTCCTAGTTTCCAGTACACAGAGAATGAAATTAGAAGCAAAATAGCTTCATGCGTGGCCGCGCGGGTGACCGAATCCCCACGTGTCGTTATTTTTTCTTCTAATTTAATTCTCTTTGTGCTGACAATTAGGACCTAGAAGTTTTAGGGGAGCGGTGGCAAGTAGTGTCCACGGGTATTTTGGTCACTTCACCCTGGTCAATGGCCTTTGACCGAATGGTAATGGTGTCGAGTGGCATTTTTTAGCACACGCTTAACAGAAGGATGTCATTTTTGAGTGGTTGAAACTTTATAGTGGCAAAATTGAGTAGTGTGACACATAGTGACGAAACTGATAAACTCCTAGTTTTAATGCCTATCAATTGCTATCCTTGCATAGTTTGTAACTTCATCCGAATCTACTGTTCGATTTGAACTTACTATGTTGATGGACTAATAAGCTTGTGTTATTAGTGGTCAGACATGGGCTAATAAGCTTGTGTTATTAGTACGACACATTTGGCATATGTATACACACTACAATCGGAAACTGTATTTGCTGTCATTTTCAGCATGGACAGAAAGGCTATTATCTGTTGATTAGTATGTATGTTTGTTGCTTACCTGATTGATCATTTTGTAGCACACATTTAGCTTTGATTTACATTTGAATTAGTTTAGTGTTATATTTATTAAGGCCTGCATACCCGGCTTGTTGGGCTTAGATAAAAATAAAGCTTGCTGGTTGGGATTCTTTCTCTCTCAAACACAAATCCTTTGCATCTTGATGCGTTAATAGAAACAAAATAGTTATATCACAAGTCTAGGACCAAGGCTGTGAGCACCACTGACAACCCAGCTCTAACATTACATTTCTCCCAACCTGGCTACAGCTGTTGGACACTGGCAGCACCTGCCAAGTGCCATTCCTGCCTTTGCCTGGTTGGTTAGGAGTACTACTCATCCTCGCCTCCTTTATTCTTGTGCTTAGCAATGGATTAATGCTTGGCTCTCTCTTCTGGCCTCCTCTCACCTTGTCAATGATGGAGATTCAGGCTTTGCCTTGTGGCCGTCGCTGATAAAGCATATATTTTCCTTGGCCTCCTGTATTGACACCAGTACGAGTGTCATGTGCCAATTACAGGCTAACAAGCAGCTTCTACATGACTATCTATGCCACATATAAGCCCAGAACCTATCTCAGCTCAGCTGTGGCTTATCATTCATATGGAGCCTATGTCCCAACTCCAAACTAAGTCCTCCTTTCTGGTGCTTAATTTGTTCTATGCATGGTTACTATTCCACTATTCCATTAGGATTTCGCTTCGATCTCACTCCAAAATTTTCCGGGAAGAGGATGGGAGGGGAAGAGAAAAGGAAGATGCTGGGGCATTGATTAGTAGATTGTGATTGTACTAAGAAGTTCCTGGGGCATTGATTAGTACTCCCTCTGTAAAGAAATATAAGGGCGTTTAGATCACTAAACACCCTTATATTTCTTTACAGCGGGAGTAGATTGTAATTGTGTAAATTTGAATCGTACTATAGAAAAATTAGCAACAAGCCTTCTTTAATAATAGTCAGTTCTTAGGGAATGTAGGCAGGCCACCCTAGACACACAATTTCAGTTTTGAAAACTATTGGTAATCGAGGGTATTGTCATTTGTCTGGGGAAAGTATAGTTAAAAGGTTGGTCTGGATTGATTGATCCCACTTTATTCCGTAGCTCCACTTGATGCCTTTTGATCCTAGAGTATCTGACTTCGGAATATGAAGGCACTGTTTCATCCTAGACACACTGTTTTACTTTTGAAATCGGTTGCTAACCAAGGGCATTGTTTGGGAAAAGTATACTTAGAAGTTACTGGGTTATGTTACTGTTTGATCCATTCTCGTTGGTATTCATTATGTGCTTCAACCAGTGTGCTTTTGTTAATAGAGAAACTATAGTTCATCCCAGATTGCAAGTTGTGATTGTTTAATTACCATTACCATTAACGTATACTTTGACAAAACTGGCCTATTTGTTGTGCCTCCGATGTAAAGAATGTCGCATGGCTTCACATAAGTGCATTTCCCTAAATACCTTGGCACTAGTTGAGCATATTTTAATGCTGTTCAAAATCAAGGAGTTTATGCATGAACTTGTGATTATTAAGGGGACTAGCTAACATTTAAGATTATTATGCCTTTTTTAATAACTGCTACCATTTTTCTATAACAACAAGTCGTGATCAATGTTAGGCATCTGTTTCCTTGTGAATTATGGCAGCGAAACTGAAAATGCACTTGAATTTCACTAACTTTGAGCTTTTTTCCTTATTTGTGATTTTTCTGGTGGCTGTAATTATAAGATGCATTGGCATGTATCTTGTCAAGGTTCTGGGTTATCAGTTGAGCTAATACATACTGGTGTTATTTATGCAGATACTTGATTGGATCTATGCATCGATGTCCTGTTGGATCCAGGTGAGCATAGAATTAAATGTTTCAGTTTGTTTTGTATGATCGGCTAGTCGCTTTAGGGTAAATTTTCGCTCTCTCGGGAGTAATTCGCATGCCCGTTTGTTACGATGTTCTATCTTGCAACCTGTACAAAATGAAGACATCATGCAAATATAGTTTCGTTTTAACCTGTCATCCTTGTCCCTTCTTTATTTGCATAGGAAACAAAATGCATCTCTTGCACAAAAGTTTGCAAGGACACATATTCATGTCTTACTATTTTGTTCTTTAAGATGTACTTCCTCTGTAAATAAATATAAGATGTTTTAGATATTTCAATATGGACCACATACGGACTGAAATGAGTGAACAAATACACTAAAATTCGTTTATATACATCTGAATCAGAAAAGAGTTAGAACGTCTTATATTTGTTTATGGAGAGAGTACATTTTGTTTTATAGGTTGTAGCTGAGCTCAGGAATATCCTATGTAAATAACAAACCAGATGTCCTATCTCTACCTGGCTTAAGACCAGCTAAAGGGGAACTCTGTAACTTAAAGATAAGTTTCCTAAGTAAGGAGAAGGGATCCTATCACTAAGAAAGAAGTATGGGGTGCTATTTGCTTAAGGGCCAGCTAGGAACTACTGGTCCTTCCATGTGGATTGCTTAGCCCGCATAACATTGTGTCAATGGCCCACATGGTCGTTTCATCCTCCAAGGCTCTGGAAAATCCGAGGTGGGTCTGGAGGACATTATATACTTATTAGGTTGAAATCGAGGTTGAAGAACCCAGTGGCACCAGCCTTTGATACTACCTCTAAAGAATCCTAACCTTCAGCTAAAAGTGGATGTGTTTCATAAGGTCATATCTCTGACTTAGCTCCCTTGGTTGTTCGTTTTCCCCTCCCCGTTGACCATTGTTAAAGAGTCCACCTTACCTTAACTCCAGTGTGACATTGTTCTAAAGGATCCGCCTCCAATATACTGGAATTTCGTGGAAGTAAACTTTTGGAGTAGGATTTTGCATTCAGACTGACAACCACTAAAAATCTTGTTTACGATGGACTACCTCTGTAAACTAATATAAGACCTTTTAGATAACTAAAATAGTGATCTAAAAGCGAAAGTGCCATTCTCAGCTCGAGCTCATATGAGCTCGAGTGAACAGTAAAATCCAAAAAAAAATCAAAAAAATCTGATTTTTTGTGGTAACATTTTACAAATGTTTCCAATGCTTGCAAAGTTTCATCATGAAATGACATTCGTGGAAGTTGTGGCAAAAAAAACAGAATCAGCTCTCCAGAAATGACTTTTTTAGAGCATCGTTTTTTTTCCGCTAAGTCTTCCATGAATGTTATTTTGTGATGAAATTTTGCAAGCATGTAAAACATTTGTCAAATGCTACCATAAAAAAATCAGAAATTTTTGAATTTGTTTTCAATTTTTTCGGATTTTACTGTTCACCAAGCTCATATGAGCTAGGGTCTTATATTAGTTTACAGAGGGAATACCTAGCTGAAATAAGTCCTCAGTGTTTCGGTTCAGCCTCTAACTCTGTCTTTTTGTTTGACAGCATGTAAAGGTTCTAGCAGTCGACTGTTGGCTGAGTGCTACCTCGTGGTTTCTGCTGAGCACATTAGCTGTTTGTTAGACTTTACTGTTCATGTCGATCTGTGCTTCCACTCTGTTGTATTTGGTGAACATTTGTTCTCTAGAACTTTTGTGCTTCTTTGGATATCAAATTATATGTTGCTGATGAGACAGTTTGACTACTTAGAGAACCACATGATTGCCTGCTATACTTACTCGGTTTTGTTAAACATATTGCAACTGAAAGTCATCTTCGATTCAACCGATTTTGTGGGGAGGAGACAGCGCCGAACATTGAGCTCGAGTCTGGAATGTTATCGGGGAGTTGCCACAGGACCTCATGAAAAGTGGGGATGCTGTGGCTTATTGCAGCTTGCTGTGGAGTGGGAGGAAGAGGGTTCCCCGGTTGGGTTGGGGTGCTTCCGTTTTGAGTTTTGACCCCTCCCTTAGATTAGGCAGCGCCTGAGCTTGAGCTGGGGATGTGGGCTCATGAAGACCTCGCTGGAGGTGGCGATGTGGTGTCACTGCCGAAGCCGAAGGGGAGGAAGAGATGTGGCTGTGACGATGGACGGTGTCACCACCGGTGGAGTAGTGTGAGGAAGAAGCCTAGTAATTCTCATGCTTATCGTATCTTTTGAAGAACATCCAGAATTTTCTTAATGCGTATCTTTAAGAACAGATGGATGTCTCTGTTAGAGATTGCTTAAGTTTTAGTAGTATCATTCTCCGTATGGCCCTTTTTTTTCAACATGCCATTTTCAATGAGAAAGCCCTGAGAAAGTGCGAAGGACCAAAATTTATTATTTATAAAAGGGCCATCGTCATTGGATCTAGCACAGCACTGAATGTCTTGTACCGCCACGGTTGCTTCCCGTCAGCCAGGCCAAATGCTCAAAAAGCTGGCGACTGCATTGCTGTGATCCATTCTACTAGAAAAAGAGTTGCATCACTTAAAAGTATGATTTGTTCAGAGTTAGAACGCGGCAACTGGGCTCTAGAATCTTCTGTTATTCAGATAACCATTTCTTCTAATAATTCAGATGGCCTTTTGGCACGTAAATATGCTGGAAGTATTCGTATGAAACTGGGCTCTAGAATGTTCTCTTATTCTGATAACCTTTTGGCACGTAAATAAATATATATACGGAAAGTACTGGTCTGGTGTCGTTTGCTGCAATTATGACAGGTCTGGATTAGTTTATTGCAGCCTTTTAGTCTGGATTGGCGTTGTTTGGTTGGCCGGTTTGGAGTTCTTCTCATGGTAATCAGTCCAGCTTGGATGTGCTGCGATGCTGGCATCGCCTCTCTTTTGTGTGTGGAACCTTTACCATGTTTTCTTTTTTGAACTCTGGAACCTTTATCATGTTATTTGCATGAAGATCCTAACAAAACCACGTCATGTCTAAAACCTAGACGTGTGTTATCTTTATATGAATTTTCCTATTCCTGCGTTTTAGATATCCAGTGAAGCAAAAAATGCAAGGACTATATGAGAAGGAGACGAATGAATGCTCTTGCTGCAATTCTGTGAGCAGTGCGTGTTTATTAGGTGAGGAGCTCGTCATTATTCTTTGTTGTTCAGATATGTTTAAAAACTTTGTTAGATTCCTTTCTGCTTATGAGCGATCATGATCCATTCCAAGCCGCTCGTCTCCAGCTCAACTTGCACTTTGTGTAACAGAATAATTGACGTTTCACATTCTCCACCCCTTTTCGGGGGCGAATCAGAGTTCATGTCACCCACCTGCCCTGTAAGTATTTTGACTAATTATGGATGGTCAGACAGCACGTTGTCAGCATGGGCTCCTTCATTAAGATAATAATTTGGGACGCATTCCGCTTGTTCCATCACGCCATGTGGCTTCCTGTGCTTCTGTTGTCGCGCCTAGAGACGAATTCATAATTGGTTGGTTATATTAGAATCAACGCAACTCTGGTGACAATGGTTCTACTGTCATAATATTTTTACATCATCGACACTGACGAGGAAAGCACGAGCAGTGCAGGCAGGCTCGTCCTACAATTTTCTCTGGGAATTCAGAGAGAAAAGGCATACGAGAGGGCAAAGGAAAATACCACACCCATAGCTTGGTCCTCGTTTGGTCCCTGTTTGGTCCATGACAATGACGACCATAATGGAGATCATGGAGGAGAAAGAAAACGACGACGACAACCGCAAAGACAATAGTAACACGTTCTCTGTTGGCACAGTCAAAACCGCTTGTTTGTCCATTAAAAAAAGCCGCTTGTATATCCATCAAGGGCATCATCGGCTTGACTCTCTACGAGGCTAATTTTTTTAAAATAATACACTATTATTAATAAATTTGAGAAATATTACACTGTTTAGGTTTATTTCAAAAATAATACGGCATCGGCCTCTGGGAAGCCGATTGGCTTCTGTCGGCCACCTGTAAGCCGATTAGGCCCACTCGGCCACCGGTTAGCCGATTAGTGGCTGGGCCATCCGACACACGGCCGCTCGGCCAGGTCCTCATGCAGTCGGCCACCGGTAAGCCGATAAGTGCTTCGATCTCTATGCATGCTTGCCTACGTGCGTGGCTCGGGTACACGTACGTACGCTAGCTCCTGGCCAGGACTGGGAACACAGGAGGATGAAGCTTATTTTAAGCTGAGTAGGTTGGATTAAAATACCGGCTAATTTGCTCATCCTGCCTTTCTACTCTCTTTCCTGCAGCTAGCTAGTTGCAGCGTGATTGTGGTGATGGTGCTAGTTGTGTGGCCTTTACAGGCAGCCTTGGTATTGATTTCCGCGGGAACTAAGACGATGACGACAACGAAGCGGCGTCTCGCTGACTCAGCGGGTCCATCCTCATTCGTGCCAAAACTGCGTCCCTTGGTGCCCTCAGGCGTCCCCAGCGTGCCGGGTTCGGCATGGGTCCGCCGACGTCAGTTTCAGTCCAAACCGACAAAAAAGGGATTCTAGGGACGTGATTGGGTCGTTTTTTTGAACGCCGGTGTTAAGAAAAGCCTGAGGGGCTTGTTGGGGACGCGGCTAGAGATGCTCTAATCAGATGCTCCTATATTTGTTTGGTTAGTCTCGTGTGTGTACCTACTTGCAGTTACAGGTCGATCAGTTGGTGCGTACTTCTTATGCACTGGCATGTGTACGTACTCGAGTGGGAAGCACGTAAACGCATGAGCCTAATTAGGCCATGGCAAATTGTTTCTTGTCCAGTCCGGGCCGGGCTTCACCTCCCCTGATCTTCCAAAAAAAAGTCCTGGGCGGGAGCTTGCGTACGTACGTGTGCCCGAGTCATGCACCATGATCAAAGCACTAATCGGTTAACCGGTGGCCGACTGGGTCTAATCGGCTTACCGGTGGCCCACAAAAGCCAATCGGCTTTCTCAAGGCTGATGCTGTATTAGTTATGAAATATATCTAAACGATGTAATATTTCTCAAATTTACTAAAAGTAATGTATTATTTAAAAAAAATTAGCCTCTACGAGAGCTCTCGTTGTTTATCTGGCCCGATAATTCCGGGTCTCGATGCAGAGTTGCCGAACAGTTTTGTTCTGATAGATATGGAGTTGTTGGTCGTGGGTATAGACTTGAGAAGCCAGGAGGAGCTAGATTTCTATAGGGCGTGCCATATGATATCCATGGGCATGGATAAATTGGCCACGAGCTGCTGCGTTAGGGGGTTGTTTATACAAGGCACCTCTGGATCCCGTTTTTCCTGCCTTGATGCGGATGAGCCGACGCAAGAGGCCGGCGACTCTTCCCTCGACCCTTCTGTTTTGTCTTCTGCAGTTCGCCGGAGGAAAACGGACGAGGAACTGGCGGAAGACAAAACAGGAGGGTCGAGGGAAGAGTCGCCGACCTCTTGTGTCTGCTCGTCCGCATCAAGGCAGGAAAAACGGAATCCAGAGGTGCCCTGCATAAACAACCCTTCTGGGCTGACATCAGCTACCCTACACCCGCGTCCAGGGTTTGGGAGAGGCCTTCAGTTCGTCAGGTAGGTGTTTCTTCTTCTGTGTGCAGGTCGGACAAGAGCGAAGATCCCTCGCCGGCCTCGTTGGAGGGCGTGGCGGCCTCCTCTTCGAATGTGGCAGCGACGGCTGCAGCTTTCCCTCGCGGCGTCCTCGGGGTTCCTGGCCGGTCGAGGCCTCTGATCAAGCCCTGGATCGGCCCGGTCCCGCCACCTCGGTTGTCACCGCTACGAACGCTGGGCGATCTTCTGCCGCGAGCATGTCTCGGCGATGGAGGCAGTTCGCCGAAGTTCTGTGGGCACCCGCAGCTCTCGGGCCAACCTGGACGGGTCGTCTCTACGCTAGTTGTTGCTGATCCGGCATCAGCGGCTGCATCAGGCACGCAGGTGTATCCTGTGCGTCCACTTCGGATGGTGGATCTCGGCCGTTGGCTTCGTCATATGTGGAACGGGAAGGCGCAACGGGTGAACCCTAATTTCGATCGTACCTTCGCTGCCGTCGTCGCCTCTCCTAAGATGATGCGCGGCGACCCTTCTGTGCCGCCGGGCATCACCACCGGCCAGCAGGCCTTGCAGCCTCCTGCTTCTTCCCAGTCGGTTTCTTCTCCGATGGGCGGCGCGCCTGGCTTCACTCCGGGTGTCTATCAACCGGTGCAGGCCGCGCAGCCGTATGGGACGCCAGGGGGTTTTGTGCTGGCGCAGCAGCCTCAAATTCAGCAACAACCTATGCAGCAGCCATCAACGTATCAACCTCACTTTCAGCAGCCTTTCTTCGCCGCCCCGGGTCAGTACATGCATCAGCAGCCGGTTCTTCTTCAGTCGTCGCCTGGTTATATGCAGCAGCAATAGTTCCAGCCCATGCAACACCCTGGTTCAGCTGGTATGCAGATGGCGGCCGGTTTCAGCGCCAGAGTGCCACAAAATCAGGCCACCGCCGGTGCCCAAGTAGGCGCTCGCCCTCGGAAGCCAAAGAGCGGCAAGGGTGGTCGCCCCAAGACTCACCAGGGAGCTGCTGTACCTCCTACCTCTATTCCACCGGCGGCACCTGCGATGCCGCCATTGGTACAGGTGCCCGCTGCTTCGTCTATGATGGCAGTGGGGTATGGGCAGAACACCCTGTTGCAGGTCAGCGCGTTACACCAGCAGCCTACCATTCAATCTTCTGGGGCAACCGACGGGATAGCTAATGCTAAGAAAGTATGGTGCTCGAAGTGCCAATCTGCAGGGCACACAAATGATGATTGCGAGACACAGCAGTACTGCTTCATTTGTAACAAGTATAACCATCCGATGACCACGCGGCGCTGCCCTGCTCTCAAGTTGCCAAAGCCGGTGGCGATGTTATGCGGTTATGGAACTAAAAGTATGGCTTTTTTCCAGATGCCTGACAATGTCTGCAGGGAGGATCTTGCACCATAGGATTCACTGACGACGTTGGTATCTATTTCTGGTGGCTCTATTACTCCCAGTATCGTGGAGGCAGTGGTTGCGAAAATTGCTCAGTACCAGCAACAGTGGACGTGGGAGGCTATACCGCATGGCAAGGACGCTTTTCTCATGTCCTTTTCGAGTGAGGAGGTCTTACAGAGGGTGACGGGCTTCGCAGTATTTATCAAATCTCACAATGTCACTATCGAGTTTAAGCCATGGAATTCAGAGAAGATACCACACCGCTTCGAGCTAATTCCTATCTGGGTTCATGTGCATGGGGTGCCTCACGCTCTCCGACACTTCTTGGGGCTTTGGGAAATCAGCTCGGTGATTGGTTCTACTCTCGATGTTGATCTTCTTTGTTTGCACCGGAGAGGAATTGTTTGTATCCAGGTAGCGGTACTGAACCTTGATTCTTTCAAAAGCAGCACACTTGACTCTCTTTCTTCCGACGTGGTGGTTCAAAGGAAAGGTTATGAGTTCCGGTACAGTCTTGAAGAAGCGGACTTTCGCGTTGATAGTGACTTTGTACCTCGAGTCTGGGAGCACGGCGATGATCCAGGGGGCGACAAGGGGCATGACATGGAGGACTCTGTGAGGAACAATGATACAAGCAAGAGGTCCAAACCCACTTCATCAGCCAACAATTCATCGGACCCTACTTCATCGGGTGGTGTGGTGCCTATGCAGATGACCTCCATTGTCACACCTACGAGCTCTCATCGAGGCTTATCCGCCATGGCTGCTCCATCACCATTAAGGGGGCCTTCTTCCTCGGGGTCGGATACTTCGTCTAGGGCTGCTTCTCCTACGACGGCAGAGCCACGACCCTCGACGCCGCCACCTTCGACATGCTGGTCGCCACCGCCTAACCCCCATGTGGGGTCTTGAGGGCGCCCCGTGCCGGAGGGAACCGCTCCTTCGCCGTCATCATCGCCCACTCCTGCTTCTCCGACTCGACGTGGTGGTGTGATATTCTCCCCATCCGTGCGAGCTAGCCAGGAGTCTGCCATGGCGGTGCTTCGCGCGTTATCTTCAACTCCTCCGCCACAGGGAGGGGTGCCGGCTCCCGGGCTTGAGGAGGCTGAGGAGCAGCCTTCTCTATCTTCTTCATCGCTGCAGCAGCCCACCACGCCTTGCGGAGTCGAGGTGATGGGCTCCGAGACCGATGTCACTCCTTCACCGTTGAGGCACAGCGGGCGTCATCAGGTAGGGGCTGACGGATCAGCAGCCACCGACGAGGACACTATGGTGAAGGCCATGCGTAGGACTGCTGCACGTAACCTCGACTTCAAAGGTACCCCCACTCGTAAATCTTTTATGTCTTTTGATAATTCCAGAGTATCTTCAAATATTACTAGACTTGGGGTGTCACTAGGACGTAATGACAATGAGATAGATTTTTCGGTCAAGGCTCTAAAACAAGTGGAGTTCGACCGGCTTACGGTTGCTCCAAAGTTATCGAGCTTTGTCGACCCTCTAGTGTCAGATGAGGAGGTGGAGGATGCTGATGACATCCATGAAGGCAAGCTCCTCTCTCATTTGATTAAAGACACGACTGAAGTAGACCTTGAGGACATTGTACGTGACACTACGCTTTTTGAGCTTGTCGCGACGGTGCGCAAGAACAAGTCTAACTCAGCAAAGAAAAGAGGGCGCCCTTCTAAGAAAGTAAAGGTCTCTAAACATAAAGTTGGTTCAGCATGAGAGGCATGTTCTGGAATAGCAGAGGTCTTGGCGACTTGGCTAAACACAAACACATTGCCGATTGTGTAAAGGATCATTCGTTGGACTTTGTGGCTATCACCGAGTCGGGTAAACGTGATTTTCCAACACGAGATCTGGACCACTTTTCCTGTGGTTTTGATTACGAATGGCACGTCTTACCGCCGTCAGGGAGGTCTGGGGGAATTTTGCTAGGTATTAACTCTACATACTTACAAATATTGTCCACGTATAAGGGGGAGTATCATATTAGATTCCACCTTCGAAATAAGTCCGACAACTTCATCTGGAGCCTGGTGGGTGTATATGGCGCTGGTCAAGAGGAATTTAAGTCTGTATTTCTAAAAGAATTAGTCAACACCTGTCGAGACAATCCCCATCCCATGTTAATCGGGGGGATTTTAATATCCTTCGATATCAACAGGAAAAAAACAATGATCGGTTTGACACTAGGTGGCCTTTCCTCTTTAATGCTGTTATTGACAGCCTGGATCTGAGGGAGATCACGATGTCTGGTCGTCAGTATACCTGGGCCAATAACCGATCGGTGCCAACCTTTGAAAAACTAGACCGGCTGCTAGTTACCACTGATTGAGAATATAAATATCCCCTAGCCTCGGTTCGGGCACTAGAAAGAATTGAGGCCTTATCGGATCACGCTCCATTGATAACCGATTTTGGACAACCAATCCCATGTTCTAATCGTCATCAATTTAAATTTGAACTGGGATGGCTCACTAGAGAGGGATTTCATGAGCTGGTTAAGAAGGTGTGGGCGCGCCAGCCTCGCGGTAACACACCCATTCAACGATGGAATAATCGAATCCGCGCCTTGCGTCGATTCCTTCGAGGATGGGCCAAACATACTGCTGGTATTTGCAAAAAAGAAAAAATACGATTGTCTACCTTAATTGATACCCTTGATAAAATTGCGGAGGTGAGGCCTCTGTCTGCTGTGTAGATTGAACAAAAAAGTAGTCTTAACGAGCAGATTGCCCGCTTACTACGCGAGGAAGAGATTAAATGGTACCAACGTAGTAAGGCGGACTCGCTGGTGCAAGGTGATGATAATACGAAATACTTTCAAATGTTAGCCAATGGCAGGCATAGAAAGAAGCGTATATTCGCCCTTGACCAGGAGGAAGGCCGAATAGAGGGGGGAGTACCACTTAGAAATTTTATTACTAAGTTTTACAAAGACCTTTTTGGGCCTTCAGCTGAAACTAATTTTCAGTTGGATGAATATGTTACTCATGACATTACTCAAGTAACAGAAGCGGAAAATGAATTCCTAACCTCTCCGTTTTCTGAGGAGGAAATTCGAGCTGCTGTGTTTCAGATGGAACACAACAAGGCACCGGGACCGGATGACTTTCCCGCAGAGTTCTACCAATGCTTTTGGGATGTGATTAAGGCAGACTTGGTTCAGTTGTTTAACCAACTGCATTCTGAGGACCTTGATATTTCTCGTTTAAACTTTGGGGAAATTATCCTATTGCCTAAGATTAAGGAGGCTAGTCGTATTCAACAATATCGACCGATTTGTCTCCTGAATGTAAGTTTTAAATTTTTTACGAAGGTAGTGACTAATCGATTGAATGATGTAGCTGATCATGTCGTAAAACCCACTCAAACAGCATTTATGCAAGGACGAAACATATTAGACGGAGTGGTCGTCCTGCACGAAACTGTACATGAACTGCACCGAAAAAAGTTGAACGGTGTCATTCTTAAAATTGATTTTGAGAAAGCCTACGACAAAGTTAAGTGGCCCTTCCTGTTGCAAACCTTTCACATGAAGGGGTTTTCACAAAAATGGTGTCGCTGGGTAGAGAGCTTTGTCTCTGGAGGTAGTGTGGCCATAAAAGTTAACGACTATGTTGGCAACTACTTTCAGACACGTAAGGGGCTTCGTCAAGGTGACCCCGCATCTCCCATTCTGTTTAACATAGTCGCTGACATGCTAGCTACCCTTGTTGAGCGGGCTAAGCTGGATGGTCAAATTAGTGGAGTCATTCCACACTTGGTAGAAGATGGTCTATCAATTCTACAATATGCGGATGACACGATACTATTCTTGGATCATGATTTAGATAAGGCACGAAATCTCAAGCTGCTCTTATGTGCTTTTGAGGAACTTTCAGGCCTCAAAATTATTTTTCATAAAAGCGAACTTTTTTGCTTTGGCAATGCTGCAGAATCAGCACCCGAATATGCCGAGATTTTCGGATGCCAGCTTAGGCAGTTTCCGATTCGGTATCTGGGTATTCCCATACACTATCGGCGGTTAACTATCGCTGAGTGGAGGCATGTGAAAGAGAGACTTGAGAAACGATTAGCCAGTTGGAAGGCCAAACTCTTGTCTTATGGGGGCCGACTGATCTTGATCAATTCCGTCCTAAGCAGCATGGTTTTATATATGTTGTCATTCTTCCACTTGCCGAAAGGGGTTCTACAGCGGCTAGATTACTTTAGATTCAGATTTTTTTGGCAGTGTGATAACGAAACAAAGAAATATCTACTTGCTAGGTGGAGCGTATTATGCAGACCTAAAAGTCAGGGGGGCCTGGGAATCCAAGACCTTGAGATTAAAAATATCTCTCTTCTCAGCAAGTGGGTTTATAAACTACTCACTAAGAATGGAGTATGGCAGGAAATCATTCGCAATAAGTATGTGGGATCCAATGCCATTTCTCAACTACATTGGAAAACTGGGGATTCACATTTTTGGAGTGGTGTCATGAAGGCCAAGGAATTCTTCTTTCAATTTGGGACCTTCTCGGTTAGGGACGGTTCTCAGGTTCGTTTCTGGGAAGATACCTGGCTAGGGAACAACTCACTAATGGTGCAATATCCGAGCTTGTACCGGATTGTTAGACATAAATTCGTCACGATCAAACAAGTCTTAGGACAAGAAAACCCTGATATTTCTTTTCGTAGGGATCTTTTGGGCACTCGCCTGACAGTATGGAATGAATTACTCACTCGTCTGGAGGACATTCAATTGTCAGATGAGCCGGACACTTTTCGATGGAATTTGCATCAGAATGGCAAATTTTTGGTCAAATCCATGTATGATGCAATGGTCCATTGTGATGTTCCAGTTGATAATAGAAAATTGTGGAAGCTAAAAATCCCTCTAAGAGTGAAGATATTCCTTTGGTTTCTAAACAAAGGAGTCATTCTAACTAGAGATAACCTCACACGACGAAACTGGCACGGGTCCAAGATATGTGTCTTTTGCCAACATGACGAGACTATCAAACACTTATTTTTTGAGTGCAAGTTCGCTCGGGCAGTTTGGGCCATGGTCCAAGTAGCTTCCAATTTATATCCACCACGTAGTGCACGAAATATGTTCGGCAACTGGTTGCAGGGTATTGATAAACAATTTTCTGCACATATTCTTGCGGGAGCGGCGGCCTTATGCTGGGCAATATGGCTTACCAGGAATGATGTGGTTTTTAATAATAAATGTGTCTCATCTCCTATGCAGGTTATCCATGTTTGTACACGATGGCTCCGTACGTGGTCTATCCTGCAGAAGCCGGAGGACATGGACCTTTTTATGATGGCGTCTACACGGCTGGAGCGTACGGCTAGGGAGGTTTTCTACCCACATGGATGTCGGTGTAATTTACGGATAGGATCTACCATTTCTTAGGATGGACACGTTTTATTGCTTGGCATTGTGTCGAATTATTTTAGTTTTAGGGTGCTCTGGATTTTTTGGCTGTGTGCATCTAGCTATGCAGAGGCCGGGCTTTTTTTCAATACGATTGTATCACCTCGATATATCTATTCAATGAAAAATCCTCTATCGAAAAGAAAAAAGTTATTCTGCGGAGTGAATCACATTATTCGCCTTTCCAAGGCAGCAGGGGTGTGGGCAGTGGGTGACATTGATCATTCATTCCTCCCTCAACTCTCGGTTTTTTCTGTTGGCACAGCTAAAAATCCGTGTTGCGGGTCCAAGCAAGCAGTGGAGATCGCTTTACGCTCGTGGGACATGTACGAGCCGACCCACCGACCTGGTCCATGTATCCGCGTGCTTTCCACCGGCCGGCTGTCACGCCATGCGTGTGTCATTACGGGAAATTTGATGGCCTCACGTGCGCAGTTTTCTTGCATAGCAACATGGTTATATCTCGTTGACTAACCACTGTTGTATTTTCTCGTCCCAAGGTATCATCTACTACTATCATGTTGCCGCAGAGCGCTGATTACTGAATACCAACTGTTGTAGTAACTCTTTATCCAAGAGTAGCGCCGAAGGGGAAAAGGCTTCTTCCCGAAGATAGGAACAAACAAAAAGTTAAGCCCCTCACCCACCTCGATCACATCGCAGCACCTCATAGATCCGCTAGTGAAGGAACAAGTCATTCCACTACAACACAAAAAGAGATTGCGAAAACTGTGGTGGTGGTGGTGGTGTGCCACTGGTGTCACCGTCCCGGCTTGTTCTGTCACCTCTCCTTTTCTTCGCCAATGAACGCGCACGTACAAGTACAACACGCCAGATCTTAGCCCATGTCCAACACTATCCCCTAAAACCGACACGGCACGGTATTTGTCTGCGGACCAAGGGGTGCCGCGTTGGGATATCTCAGTTTGCATCCGGTTTGCAAGAATCCCGACAACCAAACTGGTCAGCAGACCAATGAAGTACCGCGTTCAATGGTAAATTGCGTTCGAACGGTTGTGGCCTTTTTAAGGGCCAGTGTTGGAGATGCTCTTACACCACTTTTCGTCATCTTTGTCGGCATCGCCACTTTATTAGCCGGCACACTCTCTGTCGTCGTTGCTCACTGCCATAGTTAACTTCTAGTACTTGACATAGTAATTTCTCGTAGGCTCCAAGAGGAAAAAAAACTTCTCATAGAGACAAATTAGGCCATGCAAAATGCTTAAATAGGTGTTCGTGAAAACAAATCATTTTTTCTTAAACATTCGTGCCTATATGTAAAGCAGGGGTTTTTGGTGCGCATCTTTGTCAGACCTAACCCCTACTCCGCGCTAACATATTCATTGCATTCTGAGAGAAATATGTTAGGATGAGCTAACTATTAAGATATACAAGACTAGTCGGTGAAGGAAGATTAAAGTCTACACGAATCGTGCACCAAAGAAGAATGTCAAATGGGCATGAAAGGAACAAAAGACATATTGTTTCCTCTTAGTCAAAAAATAACACTTTTTATATCCAGAAATTCGCATGGACACGTAGGTGCAGGGGCACGAACCTGCCCATTCGTTCTCAGCTATCTGATTGCTTTAAGATCCATAAACTTGATTAGTCTTATGTCTTTGATTACTGTAGTGCAGGGTCAATTCATGCATGCTTTTCGCGGCTTTTGTCAGAGTTGCATACATCATCCACCTCACCCCATGCCTTTATTTTAATCTACTATATATTTTGGACCGAAAGTGTAAATTAAGTTTCCTTCATATATTTGTGTTCGTCGTGACGAGAAATTTTCAACAAGACCAATCTTGAATATATTTCGTCAATTTTTTTATTAAAAAAAATCAAGTTTCAAATATTGAAACTTGATACTCGTAACATTAAGTTTTACCAAGTTTCATATGCTTATATGGTTTTAGGGTTTTGGGCTTAGGATTTATGGTTTAAGTTTTAGTTTTTGAAACTTGCTAAATATATCATCATCCACATCACTCCCTCGTGTACCCCCTCGCGTCGCCTCCCTGGGTGACGCCAGGGTGCCAAAAAAACCAGCGCCGCCAGCCTCCCTTCGCCATCCTCTTGCCGCCGCTGCTGCCGACGAGGTCCGCGGTGGCGGCGGTGCCGGTGCCAAGGCGCTAGGGCGGGCGGATCTGCAGCGGGATCCCCTTGAGGCGGCAGGGGCGTCTCTTGTGGTGCGCCCATGGGCAGCAGGCAGGGCGGCGCCCCTAGCCTGGGCGGCGGCGGGCAGCAGTCCAGGACGGCGATGAGCTTCCCTTCGTGCATGGATGGTGGCAGCACTCCATGGATGAACCGATGGATGGCTCTACCTGAAGATGGGTCGCGGCGGTCGCGGATCTGGCGTCCCGCCCAGATCCACCGTGGCATGGTCTTGGCCGGCCGGTGGTGCGTGGAGGGACCGGTGACGGTGTGGAGGATATCTACCGGAGTACCAGTAGCGGCATACATCTTCATGGCGAGACTCCGCGCGGTTCTAGCCAGCTACGAGATCAGGACGACACGGCTTCCAATGAAAATCGCGCCTGACTGCGGTCTTGGCGGACGATGGCGGCATCTCTGACGTCGTTTTCTTCTCGAGGCATCGTTGTTGCAGGTCACGTCAACCTGATCGGGAGGTTCTGGGGGAAACCCTAGATCTGGGTCTACCGGATCGGACGATGATGACGTTTCGATGTCGTTCTCCCTCCCGGGGGCATCGTTTTGGACCAAGTGCTGGCTGGAGGGGACAAGAGGAGGAGCGGTGTTTCATCTTGTCCATTGATGACGGCGGATCTCGGCAGCATGGGGCAGTGGAGACTCGACGCCTGATGAGCGAAGACAGACTCGTTCAGGAGGGTGACGCTGCCTGGCGTCGTGGTGGCGTCGGCGGTAGCTAGACCGGGCAAGGTTGATGCAGCAGTAAAGCTCTGAAGATGGATTGGTGGCAGGTGGTTGCGGCGGCCTCATACCCGGCAGGCGTCCTGGTTGAGGAGCACGCCGGACTGGTGAGTGCCCATACCCGGCAGGCGTCCTGGTTGGGACCTCAAGTCTTAGATGTTAGGTTTGGCTGTGAGGTCTGTTTGGTATTAGGCCTAGACTTTCAGCGCCCCTTCATCAACTGGATAGGAATAGCGACAAATGTTGCTTAGTCGGTGGCTTTAGTCTTACTGTTGTATGATTTTGTAAGGTCTTGTGTCAATAATTAATAAAATGGCCGTATGCATCGTCCAGATGCAGAGGCCGGAGGACGTCCTCCTTTTCTTAAAAAATATATCATCATTCTATCAAGTTTTAGTAGTTGAAACTTGCCCAACCGCCCTGATTTGCGTCGCAATATGCAAAGTAGTTAGATTTTGTACGAGGGCACGTCAAGTTTTAAGTTTCAATTTTCTGAAACTTTTGATTTTGTCGTTCGCTAGTACCAAGTTTCAACAGTTCAAACTTAATAAATCTATCAAAACTCATCAAAATAAATTCAAAATGGATCGTATTTAAAATCCCTCATCACAAGAAACACAAAAATGCAAACGAAATATAAATTAAAATTTTGATCCAAAAGATATAATAGATTCAAATTTAAAAGTCAAAAGAAACACATGGAATTTGGGATGGATGGAGCTGCCAAAGCTACAACAAGCTGCACACATGGACCCCATCTAAGGTAATTAAGAGCTAAAGCACATGCAAAAATCAAACTAGTTTCTGAATCACGAAGCAATCGACAGTCGGAAATCTGTGTGCCATGACACACAGGTGCTACGAATCGTCTTCCTATATATTTTTGGCATTTGCCTTTTGCCAGGTTATCTTCAGGTAAGGCTCGTCATAGTGGGGAGTAACTTAGACTAGTAACATACATATGTTACTAGTTCATTGTTACTATCTTCATAGTGAGAAATGTCATAGGTGTAGTAACATACATGTCTTTATTTATTGCTTTGTAGACTCATTTTGTATTGGGAACCGCTATGTGATGGTAACATATTATGTTACTTTATTTGTCTCCCTCCTCTTTAATTACATGACACATCATCTCTGTTTCTTATGTGGCATCTATGTTATTATTTATGTTACTCCCACTATGACTAAGGTTGGTCACAATGGATAAGAACATAAGCTAATAACCACTTCCCTAGACTATGTTACTAACTTCATAGTGGGTAGGAACATCTATATAGTGTCATGCAATGATGCATTTATTAGGTTATAGACTCATTGTTTCTTGGAGTGTGTGATATTCCGGTAACTTAGCTGGTTATCACAAGCACCTCTCTCTTCATTAAATATGTGGCACATAAGCAAAGTTGTATTGGAGTGTGTGATGTTACTCCTAAGTTCCTCCCCATTGTGACCAGCCTAAGAGGACACCTATATTCAAACATCACATGAATATTTTAATCTTCTTTATCCTTCCAAATATACCCTTTACAAAAGACACATCAAGTGTTGACGAGGTCAACATACCCCCTCGAATAAGTGTACACATAGAAATTTTAGGACATACTATGGAGTGAAGTAAACAAAGCATTGGAAAGGTGCAAGTCCTCATCTCTCTCTTTAATTACTCCATCCCCCAATGACCTAAGTGCACGTAAAAAATAAGAAAACCATGTGTTGAATGCTATTGGTCATGATTACCTGTAATGAGAGAGAAGGATCTTTTTCTACTTTATAGTACATTGGGAAGATAAATGTACATTCTTTTGTGAACAAAATTTAAAGCCAAACTTACATTTATTCGTGAATGAAGCAAGTACAGGAATTTCATGATAAACCCCTCAAAAGTGTGTAACTTACAAGGAAACATCGGGATCTTGCGATAGGTTGACTGTCACCAATCTATAGACTATGCAACCAAGCCTTCCACGTGTCCAATTAGTTAGAGTCCTTTGAAACTCGATGTTTAAAAAATCTGCCATGAACTGCATCAAACCTTACTAGAATGAGGAATCAGCCGGTTCTCTCGACACCTAGGACAAAGTTTACCAAAGTTATTTGTTTCGAAGCAACTGCCAGCAAACACCATCATCAGCAAGAAGATTGAATAACCATTTTAGGAGTATATATGTTTTCTAGAGGATTGAAATCCTTAGAAAACTTTCCTACGTTGGCCCTTTGATTCATAGGATTGGATCCCATAAAAATTTTTCCTATGGAATCTATTGTACTATATTTCATGGGAAATCTAACATTCACTCCAACCTCCTTTTACAATTTCTTTGTTTTCCATGTGGCGTCAAACACTCCTTGTTAATCCTATAAGATTCAAGTTGACATGACACTTCAATCTTATACTTTTCCTATTTCTACATTTTTAAAATCCCACGAATCAAAGAGGCCCTTACTGCACTTGTTCTTAACCTTACTTTTGTTAATGCTCATCACTTTGCTAGAAGAATTTGGATCTGTAATAGCCCAAGTTGTTTGGTACTCCTTTAGATATTTCACAGAAGGATACCACGAACATCGTTAAACTAGTGATCCTACGGGGCTCGAGCTTTTCTGTGTCAGTGATTAATCTGAATGATCTATGAGATCATTAAACTCGTCCTACCACAATTAAGGTTGTTGATTCATGGATCAACGGTTTGAGGTTGACTCAGCTCACGTTCTTTATCTGATTGGCCATTTTGGAAGTCTCGAAACAGAATCGCCGAGCAATCTATTCAAGATCTGGAATGTTGGCCAGATTTTAAATGGTGCTAAAGATTTTAGAAGTGGGGTGGGTGGGGTGGGGCTAGTGTGCTTAGAGCATCTCTAGCAGCTGTAAAAAGGGTCACCAGCAAAATAACCGCCGGTTTATGAGATGAGGGGGTCTTTTTCGTCCCGAATAGATCCCATAAAACCGTGCATCCTCTACTTTTTTTTGTGAGATCCTAGATATGCCGAGCCGTTTCCTCTATATCTGTGGGATTGGGGCCAATTTTTGCAGGGACCTAAAAAAGAAGAAACGGTTGGCGGGAGGGAACTTTCAGCTCCCGCCATCGTCTTCCGGCCGCCGCTCGCCGTCGCCGCACGAGAGTTGTTGCCCGCTGCTCCCGCCGCCTCCCTCCACCTCGGTCCCCTAGTCAGAGTCGAGCTCTGGAGCAATCCCCGCACCCCTAGTAGATTCTAGGAGCTTCACCAACACCTGCTCATCGCTTTACCCAAGCCAATTTGGCCAGAAGAGCTCGCTCTGCTCATCTCCAACCATGGACGTGATGGCCGTCCGCCTCGAAGCTCGCTGGCATCACGCCTCTCATCCCCGACGACCGCGCACTGGTCTAGTAGGTGTGAGAGGACACGACCGCCACTCCCATGACGTCGGCGACCTCCGCCGTGCTGCCCTCCGTCGGCAACGGCGAGAGCCGAGCCCCTCTCCTCTGCTCCAGTCGGGAGGAGGAATCGGACCAGAGAAAGAGAGGAGGAAAATGTCCCGATTGCAATTTTTTCTCTCGAATATGCACGAGTGTACATATCATATATTAAAGAAGGAAAAACATAGAAAGCCTCCACCAATCAATTACAAGTGTGGTGATTTCTCACACATATGTACAACACCACTCCACTTAGTACACATCAGACCACTCCACCCGATTGCAATTTTTGTTTTGAGTCCAGTGGGCTTTATTTTTTTTGCCAATAATATAACGGAATTTGTTCTGCCCTCGCACATATCATATCCTAAAAACTCCTAAAAACGTTTTCGGTATACCCTATCCCGATTTTATAAGACGGAGGATCTGCTAGATATGCTCTTACCTTGGGACTTGTGTAGGTGTAGGCATTTTTTGTTGTTGCGGGGTGGCATGTAGCTTGAAGAGAAGACAACTACATCCAACATTGGACAGAGAGGTTGAGTTTGATCTGTTCCAAGCTCGTGCTTGGACAGTTAATTTCTAACTTTAAGAGGGATATATTTCACCCTCACTGTAAAAAACAAGACAGCTGCCGCTGAATGGAACTAGTATAGACTTGCTCTCATTTCATACAAAAAGGAGAGAATGATTTGAGAGTGCGCAGGACCCTCCAGCCCAAAAGCTCTGGTAGGAGAGAGGGAGAGGCCCGGTCTTTACGCAGGCCCGTTTGGTGTCGAGAGGGAGAGGCCTTTTCATCCCCAAGCCACCCCGATTCCCTGGCTAGGAAACCGTGCCGGAGTCCACCAATTTTCTTGCCGTCGCCGACCGGAGTCTCTCCGGCGGCGGGCAGTAAACCTATCTGCGGTCTTGATGCACGTGTAACATGGCGGAACCGACAGCGATCCAGGGCGAGGGGAGACAGGGGGAAGAGAAGGAGGAAAGGACGGAGATTGGATCGGGGTCGGCAACGGACGAGGCGAGGCGCATTCCTGCCGCAGCAGTGGAGGGAGAGGAGGGGGATGAGGTAGCAGAAGAATTTCTCGGGGAGGAAGTTGAAGAGGATTGGGAAGGCTACGGACCAGAACCAGATCTAGAAGATCGGTTTGCCGGGCTGAAGCTGCATGGCGAGGAAGAGGATGATCTGGATCTCTCGGGAGAGGTTGAAGAGCTGGTCAAGGATGTAAGATGGCTCGGGCTTTTTAGGGTTCATACTATGAAACCCTTTGGCCATGCCGCTCTGTTGAATCAGATGAGAAACGCTTGGGCAGCGGCAAAAGGCATGACGTTTAGCGTCAAGGGACCTAATCTATTTTTAGTCCAGTGCCACTGCCTTGGAGATTGGAAGCGTATAATGGATGGGGGGCCATGGATGTTCCGCAGAGCTCTGGTCATTATCGTCGAGTACGATGGGTTCGCGGATGTAACAGAGTATAAGCTCAACAAGGTGCCAGTATGGGCGCGGATCAAGGGTTTACCAGATGGTCTTACGGCAAAAAAGGAGTTAGCAGAGAAGGTAGCAGCAAAAGTGGGCGGCCCTCCATTCACGGTGGCAGTTACTGAAGGAATGATTAACCCTAGCGGCACTCTGAGAGCTAGGGTCTTTCTTGATGTGGAGAAACCGTTGGTTAGGTTTGTCCCGATTACACTGCGTGGACTTAAGAGATATCATGTTTTCTATGAAAAGCTCCCCGACTTTTGCTTCTTATGCGGTATTATGGGCCATCTAGCGGAGGAGTGCGGTGATGGAGTGCATGACCCCCGGACGTATGAGTGGGGGGAGTGGCTACTGTGGAACATGGAGCCGCCAGCGGCTAGGCCTTTTGCTGGGGGCCGAGGAACTAGGGGAGGTGTGCGGGGAAGAATGGGAGGAAGAGGAGACCGGGGTGGGAGACGTGGAGGAGGAGGTATGGGAGGGTACTGGCGTGAGGAAGCAGAAGGAAGATCACAGGATGAGAGGGTTGTCACAAGTCAGGACATCAATGGAACAGGAGAACAAAATATCCGCAAGCGCCTAGTTGCGCAAGATGGCACCATCAATGTTAGGGGGCAAGCCTTGCCTCACCTTATGGGCAAGGTAGCTGATTCTGTTTTGCGAATTGAAGGAGTACCAACAGCGTCAGCATCAGAAGCAGCAGCTACTACGTCTGGGAAGGTTCCTATCGTCAAGAGAAGGAGATAGGGACGGGAAGAGGTGGAAGTTGAAGATCCAATGAATGTGGTGGCCTCCTCTGGGGAGGACCGCCGGTCCCAATGAATGTCTTGTGTTGGAACTTTCGTGGTTTGGGTAATCCCGCGACAGTTCGTGAAGCCCGTGAACTCACGGCTAAATTTACCCCGGATGTGCTATGTCTTGTTGAAACTCAAATAAGTAAAGAGCGTGCTGAAATTTTAGCTCAGTCGTTTGGTTTTGATAGTTCTTTTGTGGTTGGAAGTACGGGGAGGAGCGGAGGCATTGTAATATTCTGGAATGATTCAATAAAGCTAGAAATCATTGGTTACTCGAGGTATCATGTTGATACAACTATTGCTAACTTAGGTCCGGCACCTTGGAGATTGACTTGCATATATGGCGAGGCCCAAGTAGCGGAACGTTACAAGACATGGGACCCGTTGTGCTCCATAGCGGGTAATTCGAGCCTGCCATGGACGGCACTCGGAGATTTTAACGAGGTTCTGATCCAAGCAGAGCATGAGGGGGTCAATCCGCGTGCCCAAGGACAGATGGACTCTTTTCGAGAAGCGTTGGACATATGTGGTCTTGCTGATCTTGGATTCAAGGGAAGGATGTGGACGTTTGAAAAAAGAGTAGCGGGAGGTACGTATACCAGGGTTCGGTTGGACAGAGCTGTAGCTGATCCTGGCTGGAGCGCTATCTTTCCGGATGCAGAGGTGGAAAACATAACCTCGGCTACATCAGATCATGGTCCGATCGTCATGACTCTCTCGGAGGCGGTGGAAAGACGAGCACCTAAAAGTTCCAAGTACGAGCTGATGTGGGAGAGACACCCCGAGCTACCAGCGTTTGTTCAGTCCGAGTGGGAGAGATTTAATGTTAGTTCGTCTGTCCAAGAAGTACACAAAACTCAGAAGCTTGGGAGAAAATTTATCAAGCTGGGATAGGAATACTTTTGGACACGTTAAGGGAGAGATTAAACGTTTGAAGAGAGAACTTGAGGTCTTGCGAAGTGTCCCGGGAAGACTACAACCGAGTCATCTGAAGATTAAAGTAATAGATAGGCTGGTTGAGCTGTATCACAGAGAAGAAATTCTTGAGAAGCAGAGGTCAAGGGTGGACTGGCTAACACATGGAAACGAAGAAATTCTTGAGAAGAAATTCTTGAGAAGATGAAGTATTTTCAGAGAAGGGCAGCGATGAGACATAAGAAAAACAGAATATCAATGTTGTTGAAACTTGATGGACAGGTGACTGAAGACGTTGACGAAATCGAGTCCATGACGACGCGGTTCTATAAGGAGTTGTATACATCGGAAGGATGTAATAATATGCACGAAGTACTAGATACGGTACCAGCAAAAGTAACTGCAGAAATGAGAGCTCGACTTGATGCTGTCTATTCCGAAGAAGAAGTGAAGGCGTTGTATCAGATGTACCCGACAAAAGCTCCGGGCCCGGATGGTTTTCCGGCCCACTTTTTTCAGAAACATTGGGCCATTTGCGGAGCAGAGGTGATGGCTGCTGTTCTGAAGATTGTGGAGGGAAAGGAGAGTGTGGAAGGTATCAATCAAACTCTTTTGGTACTAATTCCAAAGGTAAAAGACCCGACTCTTCTTTCACAGTTTCGGCCGATTAGTTTGTGTAATGTCCTATATAAGATAGCATCAAAGGTCATTGCTAATCGCTTGAAAGAGGTGCTTCCAGAGATTATTTCTGCAGAACAATCATCATTTGTACCGGGGCGCATGATTACAGACAACATTATTGTTTCCTATGAGTGTTTGCATTTTATGAAGCGTAACCGAGCGGTCAAACATTGACATTGTGCACTCAAGTTGGACATGATGAAGGCTTACGATAGAGCTAAATGGGAGTACTTGAGAGCGATCATGTTAAAGTTGGGCTTCTCTGAGAGATGGGTAAATATTGTCATGCATCTCGTAAGCTCAGTGTCCTTTTCGGTTTTGCTAAATGGCAAGAAGTTGGAAGAATTTAAACCGAGCAGAGGTATTCGGCAGGGAGATCCAATCTCCCCTTACCTGTTTTTGTTAGCAGCAGAGGGTCTTTCGTGCCTCTTAAAGAATGTGAATCAGTCATCTCAGATGGGTGGGATACAGGTGGCCCCTTCGGCACCACTGGTTAATCACCTTTTGTTTGCAGATGATAGCCTGCTGTTTTTCAAAGCAAATGGTGGAGGGGCGACAGAGATATCAAACCTGTTGGAAACTTATTGTCAAGCATCAGGTCAGAGAATTAACCCAATGAAATCTACTATATGTTTTAGCAAGGGCTGCCCAGTTAGTGTGAAGGAAGTGGTTAAGACAATTCTGAATGTGTCAAACGAAACTTTAAAGGATAAATATCTAGGGATGCCCACTGATGTAGGAGCATCTAAGTATGGAGCTTTCAAATATTTAAAGGATAGATTGTGGAGTAAAGTAAAAGGGTGGATTGAGAAAACTATCTCTTCAGCAGGGAAGGAGGTTCTAGTGAAGTCAATTGCACAGGCAGTGCCGTGTTGGAAATATGCCCTAGAGGCAATAATAAAATGGTTATTATTATATTTCTTTGTTCATGATAATTGTCTATTGTTCATGCTATAATTGTGTTATCCGGAAATCATAATACATGTGTGAATACATAGACCACAACACGTCCCTAGTGAGCCTCTAGTTGACTAGCTCGTTGATCAAAGGATAGTCATGGTTTCCTGACTATGGACATTGGATGTCATTGATAATGGGATCACATCATTAGGAGAATGATGTGATGGACAAGACCCAATCCTAAGCTTAGCTCAAAGATCGTGTAGTTCGTTTGCTGTAGCTTTTCTGAATGTCAAGTATCATTTCCTTAGACCATGAGATTGTGCAACTCCCGGATACCGTAGGAGTGCCTTGGGTGTGCCAAACGTCACAACGTAACTGGGTGACTATAAAGGTACATTACAGGTATCTCCGAAAGTGTCTGTTGGGTTGGCACGAATCGAGACTGGGATTTGTCACTCTGTATGACGGAGAGGTATCTCTGGGCCCACTCGGTAATGCATCATCATAATGAGCTCAATGTGACCAAGTGGTTGATCACGGGATCATGCATTACGGCACGAGTAAAGTGACTTGCCGGTAACGAGATTGAACTAGGTATTGGGATACCGACGATCGAGTCTCGGGCAAGTAACGTACCGATTGACAAAGGGAATTGTATACGGATTGATTGAATCCTCGACATCGTGGTTCATCCGATGAGATCATCGTGGAGCATGTGGGAGCCAACATGGGTATCCAGATCCCGCTGTTGGTTATTGACCGGAGAGGCGTCTCGGTCATGTCTGCATGTCTCCCGAACCCGTAGGGTCTACACACTTAAGGTTCGGTGACGCTAGGGTTGTAGAGATATTAGCATACGGTAACCCGAAAGTTGTTCGGAGTCCCGGATGAGATCCCGGACGTCACGAGGAGTTCCGGAATGGTCCGGAGGTGAAGATTTATATATAGGAAGTCAAGTTTCGGCCATCGGGAAAGTTTCGGGGGTAATCGGTATTGTACCGGGACCACCGGAAGGGTCCCGGGGGTCCACCGGGTGGGGCCACCTATCCCGGAGGGCCCCATGGGCTGAAGTGGGAGGGGAACCAGCCCCTAGTGGGCTGGTGCGCCCCCCTTGGGCCTCCCCCTGCGCCTAGGGTTGGAAACCCTAGGGGTGGGGGCGCCACCCTTGCCTTGGGGGGCAAGGCACCCCCTTGGCCGCCCCCCCTAGGAGATTGGATCTCCTAGGGCCGGCGCCCCCCTAGGCACCCTATATATAGTGGGGGGAGGGAGGGCAGCCGCACCCAAGCCCCTGGCCTCTCCCTCTCCCTCCCGTGACACTCCTCCGTCTCCCTGCGCTTGGCGAAGCCCTGCCGAGATCACCGTTGCTTCCACCACCACGCCGTCGTGCTGCTGGATCTTCATCAACCTCTCCTTCCCCCTTGCTGGATCAAGTTGGAGGAGACGTCTTCCCAACCGTACGTGTGTTGAACGCGGAGGTGCCGTCCGTTCGGCACTAGGTCATCGGTGATTTGGATCACGTCGAGTACGACTCCATCAACCCCGTTCTCTTGAACGCGTCCGCGCGCGATCTACAAGGGTATGTAGATGCACTCCTCTCTCCCTCGTTGCTAGATGACTCCATAGATTGATCTTGGTGATGCGTAGAAAATTTTAAAATTCTGCTACGTTCCCCAACAGTGGCATCATGAGCTAGATCTATGCGTAGTTACTATGCACGAGTAGAACATAAAGCAGTTGTGGGCGTCGATATTGTCAATTATCTTGCAGTTACTAGTCTTATCTTGATTCGGTGGCATTGTGGGATGAAGCGGCTCGGACCAACCTTACACGTACGCTTACGTGAGACTGGTTCCACCGACTGACATGCACTAGTTGCATAAGGTGGCTGGCGGGTGTCTGTCTCTCCCACTTTAGTCGGATCGGATTCGATGAACAGGGTCCTTATGAAGGGTAAATAGAAATTGGCAATTCACGTTGTGGTTTTGGCGTAGGTAAGAAACGTTCTTGCTAGAAACCTATAGCAGCCACGTAAAAACTTGCAACAACAATTAGAGGACGTCTAACTTGTTTTTGCAGCAAGTGTTTTGTGATGTGATATGGCCAAAGGATGTGATGAATGATATATGTGATGTATGAGATGATCATGTTCTTGTAATAGGAATCACGACTTGCATGTCGATGAGTATGACAACCGGCAGGAGCCATAGGAGTTGTCTTTATTTATTTATGACCTGCGTGTCAACATAAACGTCATGTAATTACTTTACTTTATTGCTAAAGCGTTAGCCATAGTAGTAGAAGTAATAGATGACGAGACAACTTCAAGAAGACACGATGATGGAGATCATGGTGTCATGCCGGTGACAACGATGATCATGGAGCCCCGAAGATGGAGATCAAAAGGAGCAAATGATATTGGCCATATCATGTCACTATTTGATTGCATGTGATGTTTATCATGTTTTACATCTTATTTGCTTAGAACGACGGTAGCTTAAATAAGATGATCCCTCGTAATAATTTCAAGAAAGTGTTCCCCCTAACTGTGCACCGTTGCGAAGGTTCGTTGTTTCGAAGCACCACGTGATGATCGGGTGTGATAGATTCTAACGTTCGAATACAACGGGTGTAAGCCAGATTTACACACGCAATACACTTAGGTTGACTTGACGAGCCTAGCATGTACAGACATGGCCTCGGAACACGGAAGACCGAAAGGTCGAGCATGAGTCGTATAGAAGATACGATCAACATGAAGATGTTCACCGATGTTGGCTAGTCCGTCTCACGTGATGATCGGACACGGCCTAGTTAACTCGGATCATGTTTCACTTAGATGACTGGAGGGATGTCTATCTGAGTGGGAGTTCATTGAGTAATTTGATTAGATGAACTTAATTATCATGAACTTAGTCTAAAATCTTTACAATATGTCTTGTAGATCAAATGGCCCACGTTGTCCTCAACTTCAACGCGTTCCTAGAGAAAACCAAGCTGAAAGACGATGGCAGCAACTATACGGACTGGGTCCGGAACCTGAGGATCATCCTCATAGCTGCCAAGAAAGATTATGTCCTAGAAGCACCGCTAGGTGACGCACCTGTCCCAGAGAACCAAGACGTTATGAACGCTTGGCAGTCACGTGCTGATGATTACTCCCTCGTTCAGTGCGGCATGCTTTACAGCTTAGAACCGGGGCTCCAAAAGCGTTTTGAGAGACACGGAGCATATGAGATGTTCGAAGAGCTGAAAATGGTTTTTCAAGCTCATGCCCGGGTCGAGAGATATGAAGTCTCCGACAAGTTCTTCAGCTGTAAGATGGAGGAAAATAGTTCTGTCAGTGAGCACATACTCAGAATGTCTGGGTTGCATAACCGCTTGACTCAGCTGGGAGTTAATCTCCCGGATGACGCGGTCATTGACAGAATCCTTCAGTCGCTTCCACCGAGCTACAAGAGCTTTGTGATGAACTTCAATATGCAGGGGATGGAAAAGACCATTCCTGAGGTGTATTCAATGCTGAAATCAGCAGAGGTGGAAATCAAAAAGGAACATCAAGTGTTGATGGTGAATAAAACCACTAAGTTCAAGAAAGGCAAGGGTAAGAAGAACTTCAAGAAGGACGGCAAGGGAGTTGCCGCGCCCGGTAAGCAAGCTGCCGGGAAGAAGCCAAAGAATGGACCCAAGCCCGAGACTGAGTGTTTTTATTGCAAGGGAAGTGGTCACTGGAAGCGGAACTGCCCCAAATACTTAGCGGACAAGAAGGCCGGCAACACTAAAGGTATATGTGATATACATGTAATTGATGTGTACCTTACCAGTACTCGTAGTAGCTCCTGGGTATTTGATACCGGTGCGGTTGCTCACATTTGTAACTCAAAGCAGGAGCTGCGGAATAAGCGGAGACTGGCGAAGGACGAGGTGACGATGCGCGTCGGGAATGGTTCCAAGGTCGATGTGATCGCCGTCGGCACGCTGCCTCTACATTTACCTACGGGATTAGTTTTAAACCTCAATAATTGTTATTTAGTGCCAGCTTTGAGCATGAACATTGTATCAGGATCTCGTTTAATTCGAGATGGCTACTCATTTAAATCCGAGAATAATGGTTGTTCTATTTATATGAGAGATATGTTTTATGGTCATGCTCCGATGGTGAATGGTTTATTCTTAATGAATCTCGAGCGTAATGCTACACATATTCATAGTGTGAATACCAAAAGATGTAAGGTTGATAATGATAGTCCCACATACTTGTGGCACTGCCGCCTTGGTCACATAGGTGTCAAACGCATGAAGAAGCTCCATGCAGATGGACTTTTAGAGTCTCTTGATTACGAATCATTTGACACGTGCGAACCATGCCTCATGGGTAAAATGACCAAGACTCCGTTCTCAGGAACAATGGAGCGAGCAACCAACTTATTGGAAATCATACATACTGATGTGTGCGGTCCAATGAGTGTTGAGGCTCGCGGTGGCTATCGTTATGTTCTCACCCTCACTGATGACTTGAGTAGATATGGGTATGTCTACTTAATGAAACACAAGTCTGAGACCTTTGAAAAGTTCAAGGAATTTCAGAGTGAGGTTGAGAATCAACGTGACAAGAAAATCAAGTTCTTGCGATCAGATCGTGGGGGAGAATACTTGAGTCACGAATTTGGCACACACTTAAGAAAATGTGGAATAGTTTCACAACTCACGCCGCCTGGAACACCTCAGCGTAATGGTGTGTCCGAACGTCGTAATCGCACTCTATTGGATATGGTGCGATCTATGATGTCTCTTACCGATTTACCGCTGTCATTTTGGGGCTATGCTTTAGAGACTGCCGCATTCACTTTAAATAGGGCTCCGTCGAAATCCGTTGAGACGACACCGTATGAATTATGGTTTGGGAAGAAACCTAAGCTGTCGTTTCTAAAAGTTTGGGGATGCGATGCTTATGTCAAGAAACTTCAACCTGAAAAGCTCGAACCCAAGTCGGAAAAATGCGTCTTCATAGGATACCCTAAAGAAACTGTTGGGTATACCTTCTACCTCAGATCCGAAGGCAAGATCTTTGTTGCCAAGAATGGGTCCTTTCTAGAGAAAGAGTTTCTCTCGAAAGAAATAAGTGGGAGGAAAGTAGAACTTGATGAAGTATTACCTCTTGAACCGGTAAGTGGCGCAGCTCAAGAAAATGTTCCTGAGGTGCCTGCACCGACTAGAGAGGAAGTTAATGATGATGATCATGAAACTTCAGATCAAGTTACTACTGAACTTCGTAGGTCCACGAGGACACGTTCCGCACCAGAGTGGTACGGCAACCCTGTCTTGGAAATCATGTTGTTAGACAACGGTGAACCTTCGAACTATGAAGAAGCGATGGCGGGCCCGGATTCCGACAAATGGCTGGAAGCCATGAAATCCGAGATAGGATCCATGTATGAAAACGAAGTATGGACTTTGACTGACTTGCCCGATGATCGGCGAGCCATAGAAAATAAATGGATCTTTAAGAAGAAGACAGACGCGGATGGTAATGTGACCATCTATAAAGCTCGGCTTGTCGCTAAGGGTTATCGACAAGTTCAAGGGGTTGACTACGATGAGACTTTCTCACCCGTAGCGAAGCTGAAGTCCGTCCGAATCATGTTAGCAATTGCCGCATTCTATGATTATGAGATATGGCAAATGGACGTCAAAACGGCATTCCTTAATGGTTTCCTTAAGGAAGAATTGTATATGATGCAGCCGGAAGGTTTTGTCGATCCTAAGAATGCTGACAAGGTGTGCAAGCTCCAACGCTCGATTTATGGGCTGGTGCAAGCATCTCGGAGTTGGAACATTCGTTTTGATGAGATGATCAAAGCGTTTGGGTTTACGCAGACTTATGGAGAAGCCTGCATTTACAAGAAAGTGAGTGGGAGCTCTGTAGCATTTCTCATATTGTATGTGGATGACATACTGTTGATGGGAAATGATATAGAATTCTTGGAAAGCATAAAGGCCTACTTGAACAAGTGTTTTTCAATGAAGGACCTTGGAGAAGCTGCTTATATATTAGGCATCAAGATCTATAGAGATAGATCGAGACGCCTCATTGGTCTTTCACAGAGTACGTACCTTGACAAGATATTGAAGAAGTTCAAAATGGATCAGTCAAAGAAGGGGTTCTTGCCTGTATTGCAAGGTACGAGATTGAGCACGGCTCAATGCCCGACCACGGCAGAAGATAGAGAAAAGATGAGTGTCGTCCCCTATGCCTCGGCCATAGGGTCTATCATGTATGCTATGCTGTGTACCAGACCTGATGTAAACCTTGCCGTAAGTTTGGTAGGAAGGTACCAAAGTAATCCCGGCATGGAACACTGGACAGCGGTCAAGAATATCCTGAAGTACCTGAAAAGGACTAAGGACATGTTTCTCGTGTATGGAGGTGACGAAGAGCTCGTCGTAAAGGGTTACGTCGATGCTAGCTTCGACACAGATCTGGATGACTCTAAGTCACAAACCGGATACGTGTATATTTTGAATGGTGGGGCAGTAAGCTGGTGCAGTTGCAAGCAAAGCGTTGTGGCGGGATCTACATGTGAAGCGGAGTACATGGCAGCCTCGGAGGCAGCACAAGAAGCAGTCTGGGTGAAGGAGTTCATTACCGACCTAGGAGTCATACCCAATGCGTCGGGCCCGATGACTCTCTTCTGTGACAACACTGGAGCTATTGCCCTTGCCAAGGAGCCCAGGTTTCACAGGAAGACCAGGCATATCAAGCGTCGCTTCAACTCCATTCGTGAAAGTGTTCAAAATGGAGACATAGAGATTTGTAAAGTACATACGGACCTGAATGTGGCAGATCCGTTGACTAAACCTCTCCCTAGAGCAAAACATGATCAACACCAGAACTGCATGGGTGTTCGATTCATCACAATGTAACTAGACTATTGACTCTAGTGCAAGTGGGAGACTGTTGGAAATATGCCCTAGAGGCAATAATAAAATGGTTATTATTATATTTCTTTGTTCATGATAATTGTCTATTGTTCATGCTATAATTGTGTTATCCGGAAATCGTAATACATGTGTGAATACATAGACCACAACACGTCCCTAGTGAGCCTCTAGTTGACTAGCTCGTTGATCAAAGGATAGTCATGGTTTCCTGACTATGGACATTGGATGTCATTGATAACGGGATCACATCATTAGGAGAATGATGTGATGGACAAGACCCAATCCTAAGCTTAGCTCAAAGATCGTGTAGTTCGTTTGCTGTAGCTTTTCTGAATGTCAAGTATCATTTCCTTAGACCATGAGATTGTGCAACTCCCGGATACCGTAGGAGTGCCTTGGGTGTGCCAAACGTCACAACGTAACTGGGTGACTATAAAGGTACATTAAAGGTATCTCCGAAAGTGTCTGTTGGGTTGGCACGAATCGAGACTGGGATTTGTCACTCCGTATGACGGAGAGGTATCTCTGGGCCCACTCGGTAATGCATCATCATAATGAGCTCAATGTGACCAAGTGGTTGATCACGGGATCATGCATTACGGCACGAGTAAAGTGACTTGCCGGTAACGAGATTGAACTAGGTATTGGGATACCGACGATCGAGTCTCGGGCAAGTAACGTACCGATTGACAAAGGGAATTGTATACAGATTGATTGAATCCTCGACATCGTGGTTCATCCGATGAGATCATCGTGGAGCATGTGGGAGCCAACATGGGTATCTAGATCCCGCTATTGGTTATTGACCGGAGAAGCGTCTCGGTCATGTCTGCATGTCTCCCAAAACCGTAGGGTCTACACACTTAAGGTTCGGTGACGCTAGGGTTGTAGAGATATTAGCATACGGTAACCAGAAAGTTGTTCGGAGTCCCGGATGAGATCCCGGACGTCACGAGGAGTTCCGGAATGGTCTGGAGGTGAAGATTTATATATAGGAAGTCAAGTTTCGGCCATCGGGAAAGTTTCGGGGGTAATCGGTATTGTACCGGGACCACCGGAAGGGTCCCGGGGGCCCACCGGGTGGGGCCACCTATCCCGGAGGGCCCCATGGGTTGAAGTGGGAGGGGAACCAGCCCCTAGTGGGCTGGTGCGCCCACCCTTGGGCCTCCCCCTGCGCCTAGGGTTGGAAACTCTAGGGGTGGGGGCGCCACCCTTGCCTTGGGGGGCAAGGCACCCCCTTTGGCCGCCGCCCCCCTAGGCACCCTATATATAGTGGGGGGGAGGGAGGGCAGCCGCACCCAAGCCCCTGGCCTCTCCCTCTCCCTCCCGTGACACTCCTCCGTCTCCCTGCGTTTGGCGAAGCCCTGCCGAGATCACCGTTGCTTCCACCACCACGCCGTCGTGCTGCTGGATCTTCATCAATCTCTCCTTCCCCCTTGGTGGATCAAGTTGGAGGAGACGTCTTCTCAACCGTACGTGTGTTGAACGCGGAGGTGCCGTCCGTTCGACACCAGGTCATCGATGATTTGGATCACGTCGAGTACGACTCCATCAACCCCGTTCTCTTGAACGCTTCCGCGCGCGATCTACAAGGGTATGTAGATGCACTCCTCTCTCCCTCGTTGCTAGATGACTCCATAGATTGATCTTGGTGATGCGTAGAAAATTTTAAAATTCTGCTACGTTCCCCAACATGCCGGTCTACTCCATGTCATGTTTTAAACTTCCCAGAGGCTTACGTGAACACCTGAACAAATTGATTCGCCAATTTTGGTGGGGAAGTAAGGAGGGGAAGAGAAAACCCAACTGGGTATCATGGCACACAATGACACAACCAAAGTTCATGGGCGGCCTGAGATTCCGGGATTTTGAGCTATTTAACCTTGCTCTCCTAGCTCGTCAGGCATGGCGCCCGTCGCAGCAAGCGGATTCGCTTTGTGCTCAAATGCTAAAAGCCATTTACTTCCCTGATTCTAACATACTCTCGGCTGAGCTTGGGAGTCATCC